>NW_007248546.1:2216-13950 GCF_000164805.1 Carlito syrichta | reverse complement strand
AACCCGCGGGCTCGGGCAATCCACTCACCTCAGCCTCCCAAAGGTGCAGGATTGCAGGCTGAGCCACCGAGCCTGGCTATGTTAAGCTTTTTATTCTTAATTCAACACTGCCCCTACATAATTTATTTTAAAAAAAATTTGATGCTTCACAGTTCTGAACTTTATACCATGCTACATATTAATAATGAAGGTAAGAAGTAGTTATATTTTGTAATGACTTCGTGGTTCCTTACAATAACAGTGATAAAAGAAAATTATGAATTATGGAGAATTAATTTTCATTTCCTATTCCCTCTTTAATCTAGGTATAATATAAATGTGTCAAATCTATTATTCATTCAGCAAACATTGTGTCTACTTAGAACCAACTGTTGTGCTAGAATGAGTACAGGGAATATAATGAAGAATAAATTCAAAGTGATATTGTCATCATGAGACTTATAGTAAATGAGAAGAACTCACATATAATTCACACATTGTATAAGATATATATTATAGCAAGAGCTATTAAAAGAAACAATCAAATATTTAACATAAATTAGTGGTGAAACAAATTAATTTACATTGGGGGTTCCACAAAAGTATACTATTAAAGGTGAATTTTTTCAGAAAGTAAAGTTTAAGTAAGAAACAAATAGATTACAAGTATGAAAAAGAGACCGTGAGAAAGAAGGATTAACACATGTAAATGCCTTAAACTGAGAAACAAAGTGTGGTTTGGTTTGGAATGACAGAGAAATAACAATTCTGCATTGGCTTAGAGAGGAAGGTGGGAAGCAGACCAAACACAATTTGATAAGATTTATACATTATATCTCATGTATACAATGAGTCACTTGGGGGTTTAACGAAGATGAAAATATAAGCATACTTCCTTTGTTCTTATTTAAGCATTTTGCAGAAAGAAAATGCATAAATCATGAGTAGATAGTCAGAACCAAGTGAACCCACATTTTTAATCTTAACGTACTGTCAGAAACTACTCTTATCCTTCTCTTTGTCTTTATTCTTCCCTTTTCCCAGGGTTGCTCACAACCTTGATACCCAGCCCTTTAGATTAGTTTTGAGTCTTTGAAACTTTATATAATAGAATCACATAGCAAATATTCTTGTGTCTGACTTATTTTGTTCTATGTTACATTTCTGCCTACAGCAGTTTTCACTCAATTTATTTTCTGTATAATATACTGCATCTGACCATAACTCAATGTACTTATTTATTCTATTACTAATGGACATTTAGGTGCATCTGTGTTTTGCTGCAAAGCTAACGCATCCATCAACATTTTTGCACATTTTTTGGTTGCATCTATGCACATATTTCTGTTGAATATATACAGAGGAGAGAAATTACTAGACCAAAGGGCATATGTATATTTAAATTTAGTAATAATGAAATAGTTTCCAAAGCTGGTTATATTCAATTGTACTTCCACTAGGAGTATAAAGTGAAAGAAAAATAAATCTACTATTTGGGGGAAAAATAATATAGAAACATGCACGTTGGGATCTTGGCATTGGATGGGTGGGAAAAAAAAAAGAAATCTCTCCTGAGAATTCATACTCACAAACTGGCCCTCATATAGATTTGCAGCTAGTGATCCAAAACCTTCAAGTTGAGAATTTATTTTTAAGTGATCCCACGTAAGTACCTTCAGGCACCAGGCAGAAGCAAATACAAGTACTCTCTAGAGAAATGTTTTTTTTTTCAACCAGGCCTTACAAAAATCTCATGGATAATGTTCCAGGAGAAATAAAACCACAGTTAAAAAAAAATCACAAAGCCAACAATAAAATAAACCATCATGACCAAGAACTTACAGAAACAAGATTGAAAAGTTAGAATCCCAGGAGTATAGATATTGGAGTTAGAAGGCAAAAGAAAATCAACTAAGTATATATTATTTCAGAGAAGTAAATAAAATAATTAAAATATGAATACTTAAGACATAATACAAACATCTAAGAAAATATGAAAAATAGCCAATTAAATTATAAACTGGATTATAATGATAAATAAATTTGTAAATACAATCAGAAGAAAAATATAGGTTCAATTTATGAAAGATAAGCAATATCGGTGATAGAGAAAATATGATATACATCTAAGCAGGTATCCATAAGGACATAAGAGAAAGAAGTGACAATATTCAAAAAGATAACGGCTGAGAATTTCCCTAAACTTAATAGGAATAATTCTCAGATTCAGGCAATCCAGTCAATTTTAAAGTATTAAAATCTGAACTTAAACATATCACAGTAAATCTGCACAAAACAAATAGCCAAGGAAATATCTTAAAATTATGCAATGAGGTGAGATGAGACAAGGAGCTGACTTCCCTATAGCTACAATGGGAGTGTGATGAAGGCAATATAATTTCGTGGCATTCCTTGGCTTGTAGATGTATCAGGCTAGTTTCTGCTTCATAATCACATGGTGTTCTCATTGTGTGTTTGTGTCTGCATCTTTTCTCTAATTCTTGTAAAGTACTCCAGTCATATTGGATTTCGATCCCCCCTTACTCCACTATAACGTCATTGTAACTTAATTACACCTGAAAGACCTTATTTCCAGATAAGGCCATATTCATAAATTCTGGAATTTTGAACTTGAACATGTGTTTGGGGAGACACAATCAACTTATCAACCTATAACAAGAGGTTGTTAAAGTATTCTAAAATCTAAAAAGTAATTGAAGAAGGAGTGTCTGTATGATATTGAACTGTTCTTAGATTGTTATAACATTCTAGAAGAGAATAAAGCTATTACCTTTAGACTCTTTTAAGTTGAACACACATGATAGAAATATATTTGCATATAGCTAGTATTTAATGAAAAATTAAAATTAATCTCTGGACATGTCTACTTCTTATAAGAATAGAAGAGTTCTTAGCAGAGTTCCAAAAATACAAGCCAACAAGTAAAAACAATAAATAAAAATCTCTGTGGAACAAAAAAGAAAAGTTATGCTATATTTTTCTTTCTCATATTTTATAAATAGCAATTGTTGTTTCATAGTTTTGGTGTATAATGTCATGACACTTAAAGATATAAAATAGAGTGAACAAAAAGTTACTACTAATGACAAAACAAGGAAACTATGCATAAGTCATTATAAGACAACTCTCCTTTCCATCTCTTTCATCACAACTTAAGTACTATCATTATAAGAAACAGGTAGAAATTTAGTTTTTCACAACAACTTTTTAATATGGGATTTTTAAAAAATCATATTTTCACAATTCTATTACTATGATTCATGTATTAGAATAATAAAAATCAATTTATTTTACAAAACTGTTCTATATAATGACATTTGTATCAGTGGAAATTTATGTATGATTCAAGTAATTAAACAAATAAAAACTTTCTTCCTGATTTTTTCATCTGAATTCCATAAACTCTGCTTCACTTATCCAGCTTTACATGGTCAAATATTAAATCCATCTGTATTCCAATAATAACCTGTCCTCTAAATAGAGACAGTTAGAGCAAGCTTATTTTCTATTTTTACTGCTGATTACCTATTTGCAATAGAATTTTAAAATGATACCCAGAATCATGCCCTTATTTTCTTATATGCAATTCCCTGTTATTTTGTTAAAATAGGTTTTGTTTTTAACAGTCATTGTCTAGAAGTGAGATATATGGTCAGTTGAGTCACTATTGCCTGTACTAGTTATTCTAATTTTAGTATATCACAAGCCATATGTGATGGGAAACCAACATTTTACAAAGTTCAAGCCTTCATTTTTTATTTACCAATTATCAAGGGACCTGACTAGAAAATGTGCTATTCTACAAATATCTTCCTAAGAGAACTATTTGTTACAATGTATAGAAGATTCTCGTGTGTACAAATTAATAATTTTTGTCACATATTATTTGTGGTTGATCTCAGTCTTCTTTTCAGAAATGACAGTATTTGTTCTGCAGATGAGTCAGAGAGTAGAACAGGCTGGAAAAGACCAGGTCTTTATCTGTTAGCAGTTAGAAGCTGCTTGATGCTTTCTTTAAGTGCCTGTGGATAAATAAAACTACTGTAATTGCAAAGCCATTTTTAGAATTGCACATCCACTGAGACATTTTGACCTGCAACAATAAACTACTAGGTAGTACTTGAACTCTTTGTATCAGTTAATTAGAAAATGAATGTATAACTGAATAGATTACTTCAACAACCTGCATAAGCATAGCAATAGAATCTTAGTACTTCAGAGCTCTACTATTTTCTTTTGTTTCTCTCTTTTTCTCTTTCTATTTCATGAATATTCACTCTACATGTAAATTTCCCATTATAAAGAAGTTAGTGAAAGCAAGTTCTTTGCCATTTTTTCACATTAACTGACATCAACAAAACATTGCATTAATGTTTCTCGAATACAGAGTCTTTTTGATGCTCATCTATAAAGTCATTTACTCCCAGACAAGGGGTGATTTGGATATTCCTTCATTTATTTATGCCACTAATATTTTCTTGAATGTTTACTATACACTGATTGACATATTAAGTATTGTCAATGAAATAGAGAACAGGGTCTCTAATACAGAAAGTTCTCCCTAGTCAGAGCAAAAATAGAATATATAAAAATGAACTCCAAACATGTGAAATGGCATGTTTTTATTTGTACTATTAAGGAAATAACAAATCTTGACATGAATGGAAATAACAAATGAGTTCACGTTCAATAAGGTGATCAGGTGAGGCTACCATGAAGAAAAATGTGATTCATGAAAAATGCTGAGTCAATCATGCCAGAGAAGTGGACAGAAAAATCAAGGAAGTGAGAATGTGAAATTATGCCCTGCCCTCAGACATCTGTCAGATGAAACTGGTAAAATATGTTCGTTGCAATTCAGTGAGAAAAATATAGAGTTAGATAAGATTAGAAAACAGTCTGGAAACAGATCCATAGGACTTCTTTAATTACAGAAGATATTTTGGATTTTATTCTACATACTATAGAAAACATTTTAACTTTATGCTGGTGATTTATATGCTCTGACTTGCATTTTAGAAAAAACGTACAGGTACTATGTGACGTATGAACTTATTCTGGACAACTGGTGAAAGATATTATTCATTAGGATGGCAGTATTAGAGTTGGAGAGAAGGAGGCATCCTAGGGTTTGTCTTTAGTAGTTTATTGAATAAGATGCCATTTTTCTAAAAGGAAAATCCTGGGCAAGAAGTATATTGGAGGGGGAACTGTGACTTCTCTTTTAAATATGCAAAGTTTGAGATACGAGATACATAAGATATATGCAAGTTGATTTGTCAAGTTAACTGTTGTAAATATTATGTGTGGAACTCAGAAAACATGTATGGGCTAAAAACGTGTATTTGAAGATGTTGTCGCATAGATAGTGTTTAAAGTTAGGAACACTGACAAAATTTCTTTAGGAGAGGAACTTCAAGATGTAGATGTCAGGTGAAACTAAGAACCAAGCAATGGAGTCTGTGAAAGAGTGAGAAGCCAGTGAGAAGGAACAAGGAATGTGAGAAAACTGTTACATGAATGAGGCAGAGTAAGGGTCTTCAGAAAATGAATGATCAATTATTTTTGGTTATCATTGACATGAAAATGAGGAGCTGAAATAATCTAGTTCCTTTCATTTCATGGAGGATACCAGTGTCATCAACTACAGCAGAGTGTAGTCATTCACTTGGTAGGTTCCGCATTACAGAGTTACATTCACTCAAGGCAACAAAGAGCAGTCTTAACTCACTTAACTCATATAAGGACATACATATATGTCATTTAATCCTTTAGGATACCATGACGAGTGTCTTCTATCATGGCACACATTATAAACAAAATGTGTGTGTATTGAAATGAATACAATCTTCCACTAAGAAATGGAAACACTGACCATCAGAGATGTTTCTTCCAAATTACTCTGGCCTTTCACACATTATATCTAGTAAGATTCTAGTTAGTAAAGGCTTTATTCAGACTGCATTTTTTCATAACTAATTCTACTCAGCGAAATATGAAGCAAAATTGTCAGTCGTGTGGTTGATACTCCCAGACCACTTGGAGAAGTAGTGATAATAGAAATTGGACAAAAAAACTAGTTTATAAAAACTGGCATTCACAGATACATTGATTAAAAAATAACTTTTAAGAGAAAAACAAGATTCACCTCCCCAAGGTAGGGAAGGAGACCTAAGCCAGGAAGCACTGTGACAGCAATAGCTCAGAGACCACAAGGTCACACCAGAGTCTACCAAGGCAAGGGAGGCGATGGTCTGACCATGGTCATTTTTTTTAATAGTGATTATGTGGGAATGTAGTTTAATATAGAAGGCATAATATTTTCAAATTTTCATGAACAGGTGTGATTTCTTAAATTAATGGATTTTTTTAACGTGGGGAAAACTAATCTATTTCTATAAAATAAAGTTTCTTACCACTCCTTCTTGCTAAAAGCCCTAACGCCTCCTTATTCTGCTGAAGTTTTCAAAGATCCTGACCTCATTTTGAAAATGCCATAGTGTAGCTATAATATAACTTACATTCCTGATTTTCTTTTCTTATTTTTTACTTTCTTTCTTTTTTTTTTTTTGAGTCAGAGTTTCACTCTGTCAACCTGGTTGGAAGGCAGTGGTACACTCAACGGCCACCGCAGCCTCGACCTGCTAGGCTCAGACTATCCTTATGCCTCAGTCTTCCAAGTAACTGGAGCTACAGGCACACACAACATTGCTCAGCTAAGATTTTCTTTGTTTATTGCAGAAATAAGGTCTCACCAAGTTGCCCAGTCTGTTCTCCAACCCATGGGCTCAGGCAATCGTTTCACCTCAGCCACCCAAAGTGCTGGAATTGCAGGCATGAGCCACCATTCCCGGCCACATTCCTGATTTTCAGAAGGAAAGGTTGAAGTTAGAAGGCGTACTTCTCCCAGGAAAAGAGTTAATAGAATCTCATAGTGTTGGGAGATGTGGTGATTCATAGCATAACTTTTACATTACCAATGCTTTCATTTATGTTTAAATTGAATATCATCTCAAAAAATACATATAAAAGGAGGCATGCTGTGTCATATTTTTCAAATAGAACTTGTTTAAGCATTTATATGTTCCTTACAAAGCTATCCAATTAGATGACAATATAGAAATTCATATGGAAACATAAATGATCAGGAATAGGCAAAACAATCCTTAGCAAAGAAACAAAGCAGGAGGTATCACACCTCCAGACTTCAAACTTTACTATAAGGCTACAGTAATCAAAAAAGCTTAGCATTTGTACAAGAACAGGCATATAGACCAATGGAGCAGGATAGAGATTCCAGAAGCAAAGTCTCAATTTCTCAACCAACTCATCTTTGACAAAGCCTCCAACAACAACCACTAAGAAGAGGAAAACCTATCCAGTAAATGGTGCTGGGAAAACAGGTTGATCACAAGCAGAAGATGTTCTGAACCAGGACCCCTACCATACCCCTATCACCATACACAGAAATTAACTCTAAATGGATCAAAGACCTAAATTTAAAACTTCAAACTATAAGAATCTTAGAAAACGCAGGTGACACCGTTATGGAAGTTGGAACTAGTAACCAATTCCTGATCAGCCTGAACCCTAAGTGCCCATACCATAAAAAATAAGATAGACAAATGCAAACTCATCAAACTGACGAGCTTCTGTAAAGCAAAATAAACCATCACGAGAGTGGGGAGACAGCCCATAGAATGGGAGAAAATATTTGCCAACTGTATATCTGACAAAGGTCTAACATCTATAAGGAACTCAAACATGCCGAAAGGAAAATCAAACAGCATGGGCAAAAGACATGAATAGACACTTCTCAAAAGAAGATATACAGGCAGCCAACAGACACATGAAGTACTCAGCCTCACTCATCATCAGAGAAATGCAAATCAAAACCACACTGAGATACCACTTAACCCCAGTAAGAATGGCCATCATTAATAAAACAAACAAGGAGCCGGGCTCAGTGGCTCAGCCTGTAATCCTGCGCCTTGGGAGGCTGAGGTGAGTGGATTGCCTGAGCCCGCCATCGGCAACTTGGTGAGACCTAATCTCCACAATAAATCAAAAATTAGCTGAGCGTGGTAGCACACGCCTGTAGTTCCAGCTACTTGGAAGGCTGAGGCGGAAGGATCGCCGGAGCCCAGCAGGTCGAGGCTGCGGTGGCTGGGAGCAGCCACTGCACTCCAGTCTGGGCGACAGAGTGAGACTCCAATTCAAAAAAATAAAAATCAATTAAAAAAATAAAACAAACAATAACAGATGCTGGTGAGGATGCCGAAAAGAAAGAACACTTCTACACTGCTGGTGGGAATACTATCTAGTGCAAACTCTTTGGAAGACAGTGTGGTGGTTTCTGAAAGAACTAGAAATGGACCTTCCATATGACCCAGCAAATCCCCTATTGGGAATATACCTGGAGGAACTCAAAACATTCTACAAAAAAGATACCGGCACATGAATGTTTGTTGCAGCTCTATTCACAATAGCAAAAACATGGAACCAATCATGCTACCTATCAAAGGTGGACTGGATTTTTTTTAAATGTAGTACATATATACAATGGAATATTATTTAATCATAAAGAAGAACAAACATATGGACTTCGCAGCAACTTGGATGGATTTAGAGTTGATCATACTCAGTGATCTATCACAGAAACAAAAAACAGAGTTCCATATGTTCTCACTCATAAGTGAACTTGGAACAATTATCATAATACTACATGAAAGGGATTGGCATTAGTGATAAACTGTCAAGGGAGGGAGGGTGGGATTGAAGGTTGAGGGAAACTGCTTGCATAGGGAGGGGCACACCTCATCAACAAGGGTACCTGCATAATGAACATTTGTATACCTAATCCTGAATTGCACCCTACTTCTTTAAAATTTAAAAAAAGAATGCTGTTCAGCTATTTTTCCCCAACTTTACTGATATATAATTTACAAAAAAAATTATATACTCAGGCTGTACAATGTTACTATTTGATATTCATTGATTGCAGTAATCATTGTGAAGTGATTACCATAATCATATGAATGAACACATTTCATCACCACACTTAGTTAGCATTGTGTGTGTTTGTGGTGAAGACATTGAAGGTCTGCTTTCTTTGCAGATTTCAAGGGAAAATTTAATATTAACTGTAGTCACCATGTTGTTAGATTCCTAGAGTTTATTCATCTTATAACTGAAAGTGTGTATCTTTTGGCATTTGAGCAACATCTCCCCATTTCCCTCACCCTAAAGCCCTGACAACCACCATTCCACTCTCTGCATCCAGGAGCCAGCATTTTTTTAGATTCCACATGTAACTGAGTTTATACAGTATTTGTCTTTCTGTATCTGTCTTATTTTACTTTGCATAATGGTCTCTAAATTCATCCATGTTGTCACAATAGCAGAATGTCTTTCTTTTTATGGTTTAATATTAATTCAGTATGGGTATATATCACATTTTCTTTATTCATTCAGATGAACACCATATCTTACATTGTTTTCATATATCAATTATTGTGAACAATGCCACAATAAACATGAGGTTACAGCTATCTCTTTGAGAAAGTGAGTTCATTTCCTTTGGCTATACATAATCAGAAGTGAGGTTCTACTGATTCTACAGTAGTTCTATTGCCAAATTTTTGATTTTTGAATACTGCTTAAAGATATTCCTCATGTATTTGAAATCTTTATATTCCTATTTTTTTTTCCATCATGCCTGTCATGTAATAGCTGCTTAATAAGTATTTTCTTGAAATTTAAATTAAACGATAGATTCTCAGAGGTTGTCAAACCTATTTCTTTCAAACATTTTTTTTTCTTTTTTCTCCCTATTTTTTTTTTTTTTTTTGGTTGTGGGGGTGACTGGTACTTGTTGACTATTATGTAAAATTACTAGGCTAAAAACCTTAATTGCAGTAATCTCTCCCCTTAAAGTTAATTATATACTTTATTTCTGCTTGAAAGATGATGAAATTTAAACTCAGGGAGATTTAGTAAAGTACTTAAATTCACTCACTTGTTAAGTGGTTATTTTTTATTTATTTATTTTTGAGTTGGAGTCTCACTCTGTCACCCAGACTGGAGTGCAGTGGCTGCTCCTGGCCACCACAGCCTCGAACTGCTGGGTTCCGGCAATCCTTCTGCCTCAGCCTTCCAAGTACCTGGAACTACAGGCACGCGCTACCACACCCAGTTCATTTTGATTTATTGTAGAGATGAGGTCTCGCCAAGTTGCCCAGGAGGGTCTCAAACCCATGGGCTCAGGCAGTCCACTCACCTCAGCCTCCCAAAGGTGCTGGATTACAGGCTGAGCCACTGAGCCCGGCTTAAGTGGTTATTTTTGCTCAAAAATCAGGATTTAAATCTGTACTTAAATATTACACAAGTGACACTCTCTTCCATATTGCTACCTTGTCCATTTCTATTATATCATATGTATATAATTTACATCAAATTAATTGAATTGCATTGTATACCATGATTCCATAATGCAATCAATAATGCTTGCTAGTAGTTCCACAAAACAAATTATTCCATTGAAGAAAACTAAAGAGATCTGGTGAGGATAGAAAATTATTTGCATTTGAGACTTGAATCTGTTTTTCTAATTACTCATTTTCTGCTCTTTCTACTAAGTCATGACTGTTTTAAAATAATACACGTGCTGATGGAGCATTACTTTGTCACTCTGCTGGAAATACATTTTTACTGTCATCCTCATGTGAATTCATCATCACTAAATTCAAATGCATTGGATACTTGAATATACTGATGTGAGGAATTTAATACTTGAAAGAAACATAGCTGAATGTATCAGCAAGCATTAATACTGAGACACTAATAGTTCTCATTTACATAAAGATTGTTAATAAATAAATATGTATTAATGGTGTTTAAGATAAAGTTTAAACCTCTCAGAAATAAAATGTGGTCTATGTTGATGTAGAACTTAGGTGTACCTGAAATGAATGTTTTGCTCTTGGGTAGATGGTTCTATGAATGTCAATTAGTTCAAGTTGGCTGTATATAAATACATTAAAATACACTAAAATTCTTGGATTCAAGTCCAAGTCTGCCATTTATTAAGTCTACAAAGAACTCATTCTAATTTTCAGAGTTAAATTTTCTCAAAACTAGGGACTTTAATAACATGATTCACAAGATCATTGTGAGCATTGTTGCTGTTTTAAAAACAAGTTCAAAACATTCTACAAAAAGAAGTTCTCATTATGACTTTTCTAGACTAGAAAAGTGAATCACTCCATAGCCCTAATGTCAACTTTAACATAATAATTTCACCGTGGCAATCACATTTTAAAATCTGGATGGATCTATCAAGCTGACAACTGAACCTATTTTTCTTTTTTGCTCCTGCAAGTTCAAAATGGATTTAGCTTCTAAAAGACTGCCCTGCCTCTTAATATTCTTATCCAGTCTTGAGGGACATATGATCTTCTGATAATGGAGATCATGAATATCCCTGTGCCATGCAATGCCTCATAAACTCACATGTCATGAAGAAGTGGTGGCATAGTATCATGAAAATTGCCCCAGGGAGAAATCAGGAAAATAAATTCAAGTTTCTTTTTTTAAAAAATGATTTATTTATTCTTTATTATGAAGTTGTGGGGCACAGTTAAGGATTAGGTATACAATTGCATTTCATTCAGGTACCCTGTTGATATGGGGTGTTTCCCTGTTCCCAGACAGATATTTGCTACTGTTAATCCCA
>NW_007248546.1:0-1943 GCF_000164805.1 Carlito syrichta | reverse complement strand
TCTTTTTTATGGCTACGTAGTATTCCATCATGTATATGTACACATTTTTTTAATCAAGCCTCTTTGACGGGCAGCATGGCTGTTTCCAAGTTCTTGCTATTGTGAACAATGCTGCGATAAACATGCGTGTGCAGGTATCTTTTTTATAGAGTGATTTGTGTTCTTCAGGATATATTCCCAGTAGGGGGATTGTGGGGTCATATGAGAGATTGGTATTTAGAGCTTTTAGGAATCGCCACACTGCTGTCCACAGAGGTTGCACTAGTTTACACTCCCACCAACAGTGTAGAGAAGTGTTCCCTTTTTGCCACACCCTCTCCAGCAGCTGTTATTTTTTGACTTGTTGATAATTGCCATTCTGATTGGGGTTAGGTGGTATCTCAGTGTGGTTTTGATTTGCATCTCCCTGATGATTAGTGAGGTTGAGCATTTCTTCATGTGTTTGTTGGCTGCTCGGATATCTTCCTTTGGGAAGTGTCTGTTCATATCTTTTGTCCATTTTATAATGGGGTTGTTTGTTTTTTTCTTTTCAGCACATTTGAGTTCCTTGTAGATCCAGGATGTTAAGCCTTTGTCAGAACTAGTGTTGGCAAATATTTTTTCCCAGTCTGTAGGCTGTCTCTCTGCTCTCTTGATGGTTTCTTTGGCTTTGCAGAAGCTTGTCAGTTTAATAAGGTCCCACTTGTCTATCTTCTCTCTTATGAGCTGTGGGTATGGGGTTTTGTTCAGGAATTGGATGCCAGTTCCGATTTCCATGAGGGTATTTCCTCCATTTTCTAAGGTTTTTATGTTTTGAGGTTTCACATTCAGGTCTCTGATCCATTTGGAATTAACCTCTGGGCATGGGGATAGATAGGGGTCCTGTTTCAATCTTCTGTATGTGGTCAGCCAGGTTTCCCAGCACCATTTCCTGAATAGGTTCTCCTCTCCCCAGTGGTAGGTGGTGAAAGCTTTGTCAAAGATGAGTTGGTTGAGAAATTGAGGTTTTGCTTCTGGAATGTCAATTCTATTCCATTGATCTATATGCCTGTTCCTATACCAATACCAAGCTGTTTTGATGATTGTAACTTTATAGTAAAGTTTGAAGTATGGTAATGTGATACCACCTGCTTTGTTTTTTTTGCTGAGGATTGTTCTGGCTATTCTTGGACGTTTGTGTTTCCATATGAATTCCTGTGTTGTTTTTTCTAGGTCTGAGAAGAATGTTGCTGGTAATTTGATGGGTATTGCATTGAATTTGTAGATTGCCTTAGGTAAGATGGACATCTTCACAATGTTGATTCTTCCAATCCATGAGCATGGGATATTCACTTGTTTGTGTCATCTTTGATTTCTTTGAGCAGTGTTTTGTAATTTTCCTTGTAAAGGTCTTTCACATCTCTGGTTAGGAAGATGCCAAGGTATTTCATTTTTTTTTGTGGCTATTGTGAATGGAATTGTGTTTTTTATTTGGGTTTTTGTTTGTTTATTATTGGTGTAGAGAAATGTGATTGTCTTTTGTACATTTATTTTGTATCCTGAGACTTTGCCAAAGGCCTTTATCAGTGTAAGGAGGTTTTTGACAGATTCTCTTGGGTTTTCAAGGTACACAATCATATCATCTGCAAAGAGAGATAACTTGACTTTCTCTTTTCCTATTTGGATACCCCTGATTGCCTTCTCTTCTCTGATTGCTCGAGCCAGGACTTCCAATACTATGTTGAACAGGAGGGGTGAGAGTGGGCATCCTTGTCTTGTTCCAGTTTTCAGGGCAAATGGTTCTAATTTTTGTTCATTTAGGAGTATGCTCACTGTGGGTTTCTCGTAGATGGCTTTTACTATTTTGAGGTATGTTCCCCGTATGCCTAGATGCTCAAGGGTTTTTATCTAGAAGGGGTGCTGAATTGTATCAAAAGCTTTTTCTGTATCTAATGATATAATCATATGGTTTTTGTTTTGACATC
>NW_007248545.1:421220-431453 GCF_000164805.1 Carlito syrichta | reverse complement strand
AAAATATTTAGAAAGCAAAGCAAACAATAAAGGTTTAGGTATGTACAATGTGAGGCAGAAAGAGAAGTCTGTTCTCAGGTATCTGTCTTGGGAGACTAGATGATGATGATGTCATTAACTATAATAAGGAATACGAGAAAGGAGCCAGTTAGAAGAGAAACAATAGAAAATTCGGTTTTAAACAAAATGTGAGGTGTCTGTGGGCAATCCGGGGAAAGACACCAAGTGTTTGGATGTACAGGTTTAAAAGCAGGTTGTATGTCTCACATAGAAACACATGTGATATATGGGTGTCAGTTCAAAACATGAGAACTGCTTAGACAGTCAAGGGAGATAATTAGGACTAAGATAAAGGATGACAGCAGAATACTCTGGAACTCCAAACTTTAAGGGTAGGCAGAAGAAAGTACCATCAAAAACACTGAGCAGGGGCCGGGCTCAGTGGCTCAGCCTGTAATCCCAGCACTTTGGGAGGCCAAGGCAAGTGGATTGCCTGAGCCTGCGGGTTTGAGACCAGCTCGGGCAACTTGGCAAGACCTTGACTTAAAATAAATAAAATATTAGTCAGGCATGGTAGTGCATGCCTAAAGTTCCAACTACTTGGAAGGCTGAGGTGGAAGGATCGCCCCTAAGTCCAGCAAGTTGACACTGGGGTGGCCGTGAGCATGCCACTGCACTCTAGCCTAGGCTACGGAGTGAGACTCCAACCCCCCAAAAAACCAGTAACAACAATGAGGAGAAAGGGCACAAGGTGGTACCAAAGGAGGCACCAGGCCAAGGTCAGAATAACAGCTACAATCCTCCCTGCTCCAAACTTTATTCTGTTCAAGAGCCCAAACATCTCTACTCAATCTGTCGACCTTGTCTTCTCCTTTGTTGAGATCAAGTCATCCTGATCCAAACTACCTCATCTGCTCTGTGTTTCACCTTGAGTATCTCCATCTTCACCCACAACCCCCCTTATTCGTGCCTAGGAAGAAAATGCCCCTTCACTTTTTAAGGATTGAGCACAATCAACCAGCAGGAAAAGACTCACTCATCCCTCCCTGACCTCCCACTTATTCCTTAACCCACTCACTCTGGCTTCTGCCCCTCCTGCTACTGAAACTGCAAGGCCTTTCCTCCATACTTCTTTGCTTTTGAGAGTCTACTCATCCTCTCAACTCAAATCTCTCACCTCCTCTGTGGCACCATTCTGATCTAGCCCAAGGCAGTGTAAGTGGCTTCCTCTTACACTTTTCCCAATACCTCATTTATACTTCATTTTGAACACAGATAATACTCCTACATAAACTGACCAAGGCTAAATTACTACAAAAGGCTTACTAAATGGAGAGTTTTTTGAAGGCCAGAGCTTGGTCTTATTCTTTTCTATGGTTCATCAGTCCCTCCCATACTGTCTTTGCTACATAAGTTCTATAAATCTTTATTTAAATAGTATCAAGAACTAGAATATACTCCTGTTATATCTACCACTCAAGCCAATCATGGTGCAAGTTATCTGATAGGTACACAAAACACCTGTAATTAATTGATTCTTTTATTGTTAGAGAGGGGTCACCTAAATGTTGGGTTACCAATAACTGAAAACTGGGACAATGACCAGAAATATTAAAGTAGTTTCCATGTACTAAAGGCTTACTATAATGGGATGTTTGACATACCTGATCTCACACAATCTTGATATCAACACTACAAGGTAGTGATTATTATTCTTGTACTTCACATAAAGAAACTAAAATTCAAAGCAACTGGGTAAGCTGGCAAGCAGCAGTCTATCCAGGTCTGACACAAAGCCCCATGCTTTTCTCCCTTGGGCTAACACAACTACCAAGGTGTCAACTTCTGGAGAGCTAGCCTGGACTCTTATTTCAGTTAACCTTTTTCATGGAAGTGTAATATCTCCTCAAAAAGTTAGTAAGCGAGGCAACTTGACAGTCACATGAAAAAGAATAAAGCTGGACCCTTACCTTATGCCATATAAAAATTTAACTCAAAATGGATGAAAAAATCTAAATGTAAGAGCTAAAACTATAAAGTTCTTAAAAGAAAATATAGGAGTAGGCCGTAGGCCAAGCACAGTGGCTCATGCCTATAATCCCAGCAATTTGGGAGGCTGAAGTGAGAGGACTGCCTGAGCCCACGGGTTCGAGACCAGCCTGGGCAACTTGGCGAGACCTCATCTCTACAATAATTTTTTTTTTTTTGAGTTGGAGTCTCACTCTGTTGCCCAGATTGGAGTGCAGGGGCCGCTCCCAGCCACCACAGTCTCAACCCGCCGGGCTCCAATGATCCTTCCACCTCAGCCTTCCGAGTAGCTGGAACTATAGACGCGCTCTACCACGCCCGGCTAATTTTTCGATTTATTGTAGAGATGAGGTCTCGCTAAGTTGCTCAGGCGGGTCTCGAACCCACGGGCTCAGGCAATCCACTCACCTCAGCCTCCCAAGGCATGGGATTACAGGCTGAGCCACCGAGCCTGGCTAGTGTACAACCAGTTCTATAGGAATTTTGAGGCAAAAATCACAAAGTGTGGCTCCAGCTTGAATGAAGAGGGCAGAGTGCCACTATTTCTAGGAAAAATGCAGGAGCAACCAGTATAAGAAAGGAATGCTGAGTGTAGGATGCCTATAGGACTCTAAGGAGATTCCAGTAGGCAGACAAAGACACGGAATGAAACTGGAGCCAGAAGAAAAGTAGGGGCTAGCAGGGTAATTTAGTTCTAAAAATCATGGCAGTGAAAAATACTGATAAGACTGGGTAGAGGCACAATTCTCACTTTAGCTTGCATCACAATCACTTAGAGGGCTTCTTAAAAACAGGTTGCTGGCCCAGCCCTCAAACGTTTCTCACTTACTAAGTCTGGGGTTTGCATATTAACCAGTTCCCAGGTGACACTGATACATTAATGACCACTGAGGTACAGCAAAAAGGAGAGAAGCCCCAGGAAGAACTTTGAAGACTACAGAATAGTTCCATAACGTTTCAAACACAGTGGAGAGACAAGCTAAGCGCCAAATCAGCCCAAACTGCAGTAAAAGGAACAACACTATCCAGAGTTTTACTTTATTTTGCTGCCTATTGATGAAGAGTTACATGCAAATATCTTTTTTTTTTTTTTGAGTTGAAGTCTCACTCTCTCACCCAGGCCGGAATGTAGCAGCATGATCACTGCTCACTGCTGCCCAACCTCCTTTGCTCAGGCGATCCTCTGGCCTCAGTCTCCTAAGTGGCTGGGACAATAGGCACACACTACCACATCCGGCTGATGTTTTTAATTTTTTGTAGAGATGGAGTGCCATTATGTTGCCTAGACTGGTCTTGAGACCTCTTGGGCTCAAGTAAGCCTCCCGCCTTAGCCTCCCAAAGTGCTGAAATTACAGGCATGAGCCACCGCGCCCGGCCTCATGGAAATAACTTAAAAGCAAGTATCAAGAAAACATTCTATAGCACAGATTTTAAATTTTAAGCATAAGAGCTGGTAGCAAAATTTTAAATGTTTTCAAAACTTTTTAAAAAACCTATCTTCCTGAATGCAATCATAAGATGCCAAAAGGCCATTTAAGGGAGGACACAGACAGTCCTAAATCTCAGTAAGAGGCTGTCCCAACTACAGACGGAGTGCTGCCTAAACACTAAAAACTACCTTCTTCTAGAAAAGTTACTATAAAATTTATACCATCTAGAAAAAGTATGTGTATTTTAAAAGAATGTATACCATCATATAATAGACATCTAAAAGGGAAGACAGTTGTTAACCCTCCAAGTCCAGGTGGTATGATGAAAACAGGTGCTCATTTACCTCTTTGACTGAGAATTCCTTCAGGCCTAAATATTTCAGGAGTCTCAAAGGCAAAAATGCAGTCACTTTCATGGACTGTTTCCAGGTCGTCTGTATCACAGAAGGAACGATGGAACCCATCATAGTACATTTCTGTTAACACAATCTAAAATAGAAAAAATGTATACGGTTGGGTAACTGGAAATTTAATACCAATTGATCTCCCAATTCCATGAATGTATCCAGATCCTCAGGACTTGTCTGAGAGAATTCTGAAACATCTCCTTGAGCCCATATTATTTGCCTTTAATAAGAGAATCTTGGAAGCACAATATTCTCTGTAATTGTATAATATATAGTCAGCCCTCTGTATCCATGGGTTCTATATCCATGTATTCACCAACTGCAGATCAAAGATATTCAGAAGAAAAAAAAAAAGATGGCTGTATCTGTACTAACCAGGTACAGATTATTTTTGTCATTATTCCCTAAAAAATACAGTATGACAACTATTTACATAACATGTACACTGCACTAGGTATTATCTAGAGATGATTTAAAGTATATGGGAGATACTGCTATTGTGTATCCATAAAAATAAAAAATAAAGCATATGGGAGTATATTCATAGGTTATATGCAAACACTATGCCATTTCATAAAAGGGACTTAAGCACTCATGGATTTTGGTATCCTGGGCAGAGTCCTAGAACCAATCTCTCAAGGACATTGAGTGATGACTGTACTCTGATTTCAGAACTCCATGACACTAAATCCAGAGATCTTCTACAGTTTAGTGTAGAAGACACCCAGGAGATCATAAAGTCTGAACTCCCTGTTTCACTGGAAAAAGAGAAGTAGACTTTCCTAAAGTTCTACAACTACTCAGTCTCATGTCAAGGATAAAGTCCATATCGGACTCCAAGACTTTCTCCCACATCATTAAATTTTCTTCTTTGCAGGTTAAAAATGTCAAATAGTCATGAATATTTACATTGAAAAGAAATAAAATCAACTCAAATCCCCAACAATAGTAACTAGTTAAATATATTATAGCATTACAAGAATTATAAAGATATTAAAAGGAATAAGTCATGTATGTTTGCACCAATGTGCAAAAATCTAAGTAAATAAAAAGCAAGGTAAAGAAAAATATGTCTAAATGAGTCTACTTTTATAAAATAATGTTGTATATGCACAGGAAAAATCTGAATGAACACTATATAACATAGTATAAAAGTTGATTACTACTAAAACACTTACTTCCACTTTCTACGTTACATTTCTGAAATGGCCGAGTATTTTACAATGAAACAGAAGAACAATGGAGACATTTAGAGACTTCATTACATGCTAAGCAGCATTGTCTAGTGGGTACAAGAAGGTTCCAGTCCCACCTGTCACCAATCAGTGCTGTGAACTTAACAAGTCACATGGTTTCTCTGAGCCTCCTTCAAATGAAGAGCTGGACTGGACCCCTAAAGTCCCTCTGTCAGCACTAACATTCTGCAAATCTATGAGGTAAAAAGGGTTGGTGGCATATTTCGCAAACAGTCCAGCAAAAATGTTCCTGGCACATTTTCCTTCTAATGAATTTAATGACCATGTTGTTTTTCTGCCGGTGAACATGCAAGTCAAATTCACTCTCTCCAGTAAGCTGAGGTCAAAAGCAAACCTGTAATTATTTTACCAATTTAAACTACATGCAAAAAGAGCCAGACAGCCCTGGAAGTTTTAAAGATGCAACCAGATTTGCCCTGGACACTACCAAAGCCTCTCTGCCCCTCTTTCTGCCTTTCCCTCATCCTGAAGGAGAAAAAAAGAATCAATGAGCTCGAGTAGGAATATGAACATTTTATCAATGTGCCAGAACTTGCCCTATGAAAATATGAGATATTTGCTATATTAGGGCAACACTGTTGGTTGTTATTTGTTTTACTGTGGTAACGTCTCAAATGAGGCCACATGAGGTCAAAGTACAAAACACCTTTATTATTCCAATGATTATACAGCAGCTTCCAGAAACTATCTAGGGGAAAGTTATTTAGCTAAAGAATCATCTTTCCTCAGTAAATCTTAAATAAGGAATGTTTTTCCAAATAAAACCATAACAGTGAATTGAGTAAAAACTACATGCAAATATGTCAAGTCACAAACAAGGTCAAAAGTACTTTTTAAACATAACTGCATATCAAAGATGTACCCTAAAAATGGAGAAGCAAGGGCACAACCTTCCTTTCTCTTGTCTAAACAAGGTAAGAGACTCTGGTCTAGTTCTAACAAGAAAATGAAATGCACCGGGCATCTATGATATATAGAACACCGTACTAGCAAGAAGTCCATTCTTATCCCATAATGGAGAAGAGTTTTCTAGTTCACTTCTCAAGTTTTTCTAAGTCTCTTTGACTGTCAAATAGCACAGGGACACTCTATTGCCCTCATACACATCCATATGAATGATTTAAGAAGGGTTTTTTTTTTGAGTTGGAGTCTCACTCTGCCGCCCAGACTAGAGTGTAGTGGCCACTCCCGGTCACTGCAGCCTCGACCTGCTGGGGCTCCGACGATCCTTCCACCTCAGCCTTCCAAGTAGCTGGAATTACAGGCGTGCGCTACTACACCTGGCTAGTTTTTTTATTTATTGTAGAGATGAGGTCTCACCAAGTTGCCCAGGCAGGTCTCAAACCCGCGGGCTCAGGCAATCCACTCACCTCAGCCTCCCAAGGTGCAGGATTACAGGCTGAGCCACCGAGCCCGGCTTAAGAAGGGTTAAGTAATTAATTATACCTTATAAGCAAAGCTACAAGAAGGTCCTGGTGTAAAGTCATAGCTTTTCCTTTTTAAAATATATATAGTTAAATAAAACATAAAAAGTTTCTCTATATATTTCACTATTTTGGGTCTTTTGTTCCCTCAACACTAGAAACAAATAGTTTTAAATTATCTAGTCATATTTGACAAAGAACTGTAAAAACTTCCAGGAGAACAGAAAGCAACACTTTTGTGGTTTGTGTGTAATCAGTCTTAGCAGACTTATTACCTGGTCAGTGGGGATCTTTGTTTCCATAGACACTGCTTCCCGAAGTCTGGCGACAGTCCCAGACAGAGGCACGGCCACACCAATCCTCATGCAGTGAGAACATTTCCCTTGATACACTACAGTGACATAGAGAGGCCTGTACGGATCAAAGTCAGATCTTCTCATTAGTCACTTACTTCAACTAAAATATAGAAGAAGCAAAACAAACCTGATTTAAAAATTAACATAAAACCAAAGCTAACCCACGCCTTTGTTTAGAAGCCAAATGGAAAAACTTCAACTTGGATCTAAGTAGAACTATCATACAATAATCAAGACCTTTAGAAAAGTCAATCTTCATAAAACAAAAATATACCCATACTTGGTTCTGGGTTTTGCATTTTCTTTAAAACAGCATACCTCCTGGAAATTTTGAGAAACAGTTCAAAATAAAGCAACTAAAAAACAAGAAGTGCAATGTGAAATCTCTAGAGAATCTAGAAGTCACTCAACAACCCTCCCATCTCCCCCCCGGACTGCCTGTAGATGACAAATTGAAGAAGACTACACTATTTGCTTGCTTGCCTCATGTGCCTGCTGACACTGCAAACCCAGATAGGCATTTGCTTATGTAAGGATGTAGCAATGCTTGTATTCAATTTATCATTAATCCCATTACTTGTCTAAATAAGTAAGAAGACCTAATGCGAGCGTACAGAGGAAAAGGAATATTATCCGTTCTTACCTTGTGTGGGGTAGAGGAATTGGCAAAGAAATGCAGAGAAAAGGGTCAAAAGTGTTGCTCTGTTTCTGACAATGAGGACATGTCAACGAAGATCTTCAAAAACAAAAAAGTAAAACATTGACATTAAGATCACCTAGAATTATGTCAAGTAAACAAAAAAAGAGGGAACATTTGATTTGCTCATACCTGTATTGGGCTTGAAAAAGTTCTTGTACAAAAGTGCTACAGACAGGAAAAGATGGTCCCTCAGGCATCATATCAGGCTCTAATGGTGGCTTAAAAAAAAAGAAAACGTAATTTCAGAGACTAAAAGTATCAATTCTTGGTTTAAGATGAACCTAAGAAGTCACAACTGTCCTCGACTTCCTTTACAAGCTATGTATATCAAGCCCAGATGCTTCAGTGCCAGGCACCTGCTAAAAGAACCAGAATGCAGCAGACAGGATGTGGGTCATATGGACTAATTTCCTCAAACAGATTCTGTCATCGGTCAGTCTCTTCACCCCACTCAGGCAGCTGGGCAGCTCTCCTTCCCCGGGATACTCCAGCCTCCCTCTAACTGCTAAAGGCCTACCCAACCTCTTCTAGAAAGTAATCTCCAACCATTTTGAAAGTACAAATTCTTCCCATGCCTAAATTTTAGGTATGCTGTTCATGTTGGTGCCTAATCACACTCCATATTTTATTTAACTTTTTCATGTACCTCCACCTAACAACTAGTTATTGAGCATCTGCTGCCACATGCTGAGAGCACTGTACAGGATGTTAGGATGCCAAGATAAATAAGACACAGTGCCTGACCTTGAGGAGGTCTCAATTTGGTGGGAGAGTCAGCCACATGCATATAGTCGTAAGACAGTATAGAGTGTTCAGGCACAAAAGGACCCTGAATCAGAATAATTTAACAACATACCAAAACTAGAAATTTAAAATTTGAAGTACAGAGCAGAATTACCAAAAACCTTAAAAGCTGTGTGAGGGAAGCAACTCTTTGGTTTTAATTTTTTCCATTATGTAAATCATTTTATCCATAATGTTAAGGCTACATGTATATAAATTGAGAATAACCATTATGTTTCTCAGTAAGAACATTCTGGGGGTTCAGTTACTATGCTCAAATCCAGTCCTAACAGCAGAGACAGCCATATATTTTCTTTTTGATAGTGTATTTGTTATGGTAAACTATGGAATATGTCTTCTTAGAACAAAAAGTAAACATATTTTGTTTCAAAAACAGTTTAGTGGGATGGAATCATTTATTTTAATCTAAGGTTAGTCATACATGCAAATGCTTCCCCTCTCATTAGACTATAAATTGCTTGGGGACAGCATCTCTTGTATCTTACTCTGCCAGCACACTAGTAAACAAGATGAAATATTCTTAAGTAGTCATTGCATTTTATACTAACCCAGAGATAAGTCAATTTCATTATATTAACTCATTTGCAGCTGCTGATGTGAGTTTACATCATCCCAAATTCTGTTCCTGGTTGCTGCTGACATGAATTTACCTTATCATGGAAGAATGTCTTTTCAGGTTTATAATCCAAATAAAAATATAAAGTATGGAATACCAGTCAGAGTGGTGTCTGAAGCAAATACTGGATAGGTCTGCAACTTTCAGCTGTATTGTGCAAAAGGTGACAATTTGGAAAAGAACATGTCACTTGTGTTTAATGACAGAAGTTTGTGACAACCAGTTTCAGATTTTTTAAATTTTTACCAGCTCTCAGTATTAGGAAAGTGAAAAATATGCCAGTTGCAAATGTGTTAACTAAATGCAACAAGTCCTCAGCAGGGTTCAGGAGAAGAATCTACACACTCTCCTCACTCCATTCACTGATGTTCACTGCTCCCTGACTTCCCCAAGGGAGTGGGCACTCTTTACCTTCAGAGGAGGCTGGCCACTCTGCTTCACGGAATGATTGAGGTCTTCATGAACTCGGTCCAAAAGCCAAAGCAGAAACTCCTGGGCATCATGCTGGGAATTTCCCCGATACTGCAGTGCATTCTTAGACACAATACTCTATGCAGGTAAATAAATCAGTGTGAACAGTAGTGAGTTCCTGGCCTTAAGGAAAAACTATTTGTTCATAATCCCAAAGAGGGATAAAAAATCTCAAAGATATTAGAGTACTTCCTGGAAGGACAACAATGTGAAAACAGATGGCTAATGTAAAAACCTCACCCTCATGCCTTGTACCAGAAACCTTAAAATACACTTATCCAGTAAATCCTACTTTTAGGAAGGTACCTAAAGGAACCATCAAAACAGCATGTCAAGTCTTCTAAGAAGATATTCAACAGGGTTTATAATAGCAAAAAATTGGTAATGACTTGGATATCTTAAAAATGGGATTTGGTTAAATAAATTATGATACAACTACATGACATAACCATTCTTAAATACCAGTTGTATTAAATTTAAAAAGTGGCTGGGCACAGTGGCTCAAGCCTGTAATCCCAGCACTTTGGGAGGCCGAGGTGAGAAGACTAGTCTGGGCAACATGATGAGACCTCATCTCTACAATTAAAAAAAAATATATTAGTAGGGCGTGGTAGCATGCACCTGTAGTTTCAGCTACTTGGAAGGTTGAGGCAGAAGGATCACCTAAGCCCAGCAAGTTGACGCTGGGGTGGCCGTGAGTGTGCCACTGTACTCCAGCCTGGGCAAGAGTTGAGACTGACT
>NW_007248545.1:398715-421032 GCF_000164805.1 Carlito syrichta | reverse complement strand
TACCACGTCCAGCTGATTTTTGATTTATTGTAGAGATGAAGTCTCACTAAGTTGCCCAGGCGGGTCTTGAACCCGCGGGCTCAGGCAATCCACTCACCACAGCCTCCCAAAGGTGCGGGATTACAGGCTGAGCCACCGAGCCCAGCTAAAAAAAAATTATTTTAAGATTATGAATCAGTAGTGTGAAGTGTGAATACATTCTTGTAAAAATTGTGTATGCATGTGCATATGTGCAGACATATACATACAAAGAAAAAGTTCTAAAATGACATATACAAAATATTAAGTGTTATCTCCAGGTGATAGAGGTGCTTTTTTTCCTTCTCACTTTTCCTATTTTCCAGATTTTCTACAATGAACAGGCTAGACATGGTATCTCATGCCTATAATCTCAGCACTTCGGGCAGCCGAGGCAGGAGGATCATTTGAACTCAGGAGTTTGAGACCAGTCTGAGCAACACAGTAAGACCCTGTCTGTGTAAAAACTTAGCCCAGTAATGGCAGCACAAGCCTGTAGTCCCAGCTACTTGGGAGGCTGAGGAAGGAAGACAACTTGAGCAGTGGCATTTTGAGGCTATGATGAGCTGTAATTGTGTCACTGTACTCCAGTCTGAAATCCCAACAAAAAACAAAAACAAAACTACAATGAACACAAATTATATAACAATATATAAGTTTATTATCATCAGTGGTAAGTCAAGTTGCTAGTATGTACCTTGATATGATGTGACAATATATAACTGATTAAGTTTTGTTTCAACTTTACAACAAGATTTATTTAGGTTGATTTTGCTAAAATGCTAAACTTTTATGTAAGATACATTACAGCGACAAAATTTGTCACTCATTCAACAAAGATTTAATAAGTGTCCAAAATACTAACAGCTTAGTTAGGGGGACAGAGAAAAAAAAAGTCCATGCTTAAAGTATTGCATGATGGGGATGGCAGTGGTATGCAAAATTTCTTCTAGTCAAAGAGGGAATTTATAGATAAGAAAGAATAGCTAGGGCAACTCTCTCTGGTCCCCTCCCACTCTGGGAGCTTTTCTGTCCTCTCAATAAATCCTACTTTCTAAAAAAAAGAAAAAGAAAAAAGAAAGAAGAGCTGACTAGAACAATAAATTGGAGATGTCAATATGAACTCATATTTAGCTTAATATAATGATGAACAGATAAAGAAATAATGATTGGACAGACAGGCAGACAAGCGTTTGTACCCATATATCTATATACTGAAAGACACAGAAGCAGTGATATCCTAGCAACAATGTGGGCACCCAGCACCCAGATTTTGATTTCTAATACCATCCTCCAATTAAAAAAACTAAGGCTCCTTGGAGAAATGGCTGATTCTAGGGATGGGACAGGGGCATATGAAAAGAACACAGGAACCAAATCTGAAAGAGATACCAATGGCCAAACTTGGAATAATCTGAGAAACAAAATAAATAGCATAATATTGGATTATAACCTAAAGTTTAAAATAAATGCGTATACACTGATATAACTAAGTGACTAAATGGATAAGTGAGGGGAAAGAGACAAATCTTCCTTACAGAGAAATTTCAAATAATTGATGTCAATAAACCTTCCACTCCAGGAGAAGGAGCTTACTGCTCCCAAACCTTGAGTATGGATTGTGATAGTGACTTACTTCCAAAAACTTGAGTATGGAAAGAGGAGTAGAAAGTAACTTCACAGTCAAGAAACCTGGTTAACACTTCTTCAGGCAACTGATCAAGGTTATTATCATCGGTGGTAAGTCATGCTGCTAGTATGTACCAAGATATGATGTGACAAGAAGAACATTTTACCTCTGTGGTCTTCCTTCCAAAAACTCATGGTTGCAGTCTAATCATAAGAAAAACGTCGGATAAACCTCAAATTGAGGGACATTCTGCAAACAAAAACATGACTGGTGCTTCTCAAAACTGTCAAGATCATCAAGGATAAGAATGTCTGAGAACTACTTCAGACAGAAGCGACTAAAGAGATATGACGACGAAATGTAATGTGCTATCCCAGATGGGATCCTGGAACAGAAAAAAGGCTTAACTGGTAAAATAACTGGTGAAACCTGAATAGAGTCAGATTTAGTTAATAGTAATATACCAATGTTAGTTTCTTAGTTGTAACAAATGTAGTACAGTGACATAAGATGTTAGCAACAGAAAAATTGGGTACGGGTTTCATGGGAACTCTCTCTGCTCCCTTTTCAACTCATTCTGTAAATTTAAAATGATCCTAATATAAAAAATCCATTTGAATATGAACAATATATTTATAAACTTTTTATAAATATAAATGTGGCAGTTGTGTATATGGGTGTCATGGGAACAAAATAGAGACTAAGGAGCAGGAGGACAATGGTGTTAAGTAATTGCAAAGAATCCCTCCAAAAGGAGATGTCACTTGAGCTGGGCCTTGAAGGATAAAGAGACAAGGACTCAAGGCTGAGGAAGAAACATGTGCAAACACACAAAGGTATAAGAAAAGATGACCCCAACAAGGAAGACCAAAAGTTAAATAGACTGAAATAGGCAGAACAGGAGAAGATGAAACAGTAAAAAGATTACCAGAGTAGGAGACAAAACAGTAAAGACAGAGGTCAGCTCAGGAAAGATTCTTAAGACCACTCAGATGGTATAGGGAGTCAATCAAAGGCTGTAGGTGGAGTGGTTAACTAAGATCATGAGCTCTGGAGCATATATCCTAGGTTCAAATGCTATTCCCCCACTTCCTATTTGTGCAGCCTGGGACTACTTTAAAGTAAAATGGATGATTCAGAGTAATGATTAAATGAGAATGCACATAAAACATTTTACATGTAAATGAGATATAATAAGCACTCAAATTTTAGCCAAGAGTAATGTATTTGGAAGTAGAGAGAAAGGAGGGGAGACAATTTCACAATGGGAGAGTAGCTAGGAAACAAAACGATGAGGCAAGAAATAACAGTGTTAGTCTTGAACTAAGCAGTGAAATTGGAAGGCAGATTTGGGAGAGATTTAGAAATTTAAGTGGTAGAATAAATAGGATTTGTGACCGGATGAATGTGGATAGTGAGGAAAGAGGCATTAACGTTATCCAGGTGTCTCTCTTCAATCTCTCTGTAGCAGTTTACAATTTGACATCTTACGCCATCTTGAAATGGTTTGACTTGTGGTCTTATTTTCCTCTCATTTAGGAAAATCAAACCAAAGACATTGGTAGGCACAGTGGAAGAAACTGAGCTACAGGAAAAAAAAAAATTTCCCTTAAAAAAAAAAAAAAAAAAAAAAGCCGGGCTCAGTGGCTCAGCCTGTAATCCCGCACCTTTGGGAGGCTGAGGTGAGTGGATTGCCTGAGCCCACGGGTTCGAGACCCACCTGACCTCATCTCTACAATAAATCAAAAATCAGCAGGGCGTGGTAGCGCATGCCTGTAGTTCCAGCTACTTGGAAGGCTGAGGCGAAAGAATCGCCGGAGCCCAGCAGGTCGAGGCTGCGGTGGCCGGGAACGGCCACTGCACTCCAGTCTGGGTGACAGAGTGAGACTCCAACTCAAAACAAAAACAAAACAAAAAAGAATCAGTAAAACACATCATTAGCACTAGCAATTAAACCTTGGCTGACTCAGGACAGAAGAGAAACAGGTAGTTGGTGACACTAAATTGATGGATATAACAAGGAAATCAAAGATGACACCAAGGTCTTCCATTTCTGACTGAGGTAGATAATGAAATCAGGAATAGAGAAAAAGTCTGAGGGAATGTAAAGTTCTGAACAAGTTGTGTTTGAGGTACCTACAAGATCCTAGGTGAGGTCATCTGGTGCTCAGGAAAGAGATATGAGCTAGAAATTTAAATCAGAGCAGCATATGCCTATCATTATGAGCTTAAAGAGATAATCCAGGAAACATCTAGTGAGGAAAGGAGGAAGGCAGGACAGAATCTTGAAGAACACTGGGACAGGTGACAGAAAAGCAGCCCATGAAGAAGATAAGAGGTGGCAGCCAAGAGAGAATGGCCATCATACAAGCTGAGGGAAGAAAAACCTCCAAGGAGACGGCAGCAACAATGTAATCTACTGCAGAAAAATCAAGTAAGATGGGCATTGATACAGGTCCTTTGGAATGACAAATTAAGAAGTAGCTTGCCTGCAATATCAGTGAAGCAGTACATTGATCAGAGAGTGTTAAAAGAGAAGAAAAGGTAAGGAACTGAATGACTGCCAGAAGACTATTGCTCACTGTTCATATCCAAGCTGTTAAAGCAAAGAGGAAAGATACTGTGACTATCTGGAGGGGGGCTTTACAGAGCAGAAGGACCTACATGCTGAAGGAGGAAGCTAATAGAAAGAAGATATCTGAATAAAGATAATTCTTCAGTAAGGGGAGAAAGAAGGATTGATCTTTTAAAAGTTCAGAAATTAACCTTAAACAAAAAGTGGCAGAGACAGAAGAGAAGAAGGTAAAGATATGGAGTCAGAAAAACTATAGAAAGGAAGGCAGGGAACCCGGGTTTTTGTTTGTTTTTGAGTCTGCTTTATAAAGGAAGTAAAGAACAACTGCCAAGAGGAACTCTTAGGCACAGCAGGAGTAATGGGAGTAATGACAAATCTCATGGTACATAGCTGGGTCATACAAACTGACAGAAGCATAATAGCAAGCTTATGTTCCGAACCCTCTCGCTTATGCAATTTTAATGGGGACAAAAGAGGAAAAAAGTTCTCAAGATATGCATCCAAAAAAAAAAACAACTGAATTCAAACTCTTCATCATGTATCAAAGCAAACATTTGACACACAGCATTCAAATTTCAAGGTAGAGACGATATACAATGCTTTACCAAGAGTGGATCCCATTTATTGATGCTTCCGGCCACTATCATGTCAACTCAGCTAGCATTTATCCACCAATCACTGTGCGCTATGGCACTGTGCTAAGACTGCTCATCAAGATTTTTGTTGGGCACAACTAAGCAGGCAACAGGACTTTCTGTAACCCTCTGTAATTAGGGCAAAAACTGCTCTGGGTCACCCACCCTAAATCACTACATCACAAACTAAGAAAAATTTAAGGAAAAGAAAAATCTCAATGCACAAACACAAAAGTTCCTCCTTCCACCTCTTTTTACCCCTCACAATGGTGACTTCTTCCCACTGCAGATACCCAGGGGATTATTTATTTCATCTCTTCCCCAGACAAAACAAGACAGAAAATTCTAACAGCTAATCCGTCACAGAAAAAAGAAAAACAGTGGGATTCAAGAAGCCTGAGTACAAGCCCGCCAAAAACTACTGGTTACCTGAGGCACTGAACCTGTGATTCCTGGTTTATCACATGAGCAGATGAGACCTCTGTGTCCCAAATCTTCACCCAAAGCTCTTCCCTATGAGTCCCAGCAAGTGATTTGGTTTATGTCTTGGGTCACATCTGACGCTGCTTTGGTTTGTCTTTAGTGATTTTTTTCATAATTAAAACCTAGTTTATTTGATATCCTAAAATCAATCTTTCTGTATTTTTGCAGTTTTTAAAAAGTCAATTACCACTCTCTTCTGTAAATAGTAGCATTGCTGCAATTTGAGAAATAATTTAAATACATCACTTCTATGAAAATTAGAATGTGGTCCTTCCTAAAGTTAACCTTACATATTTGTGTCTATTTTATAGAATTTGAATATAATGTTTCTGTTTGCAAAAATATTAAACTATTAAATATTAAAATATTTAATATTAAAATATTAAACAATATTAAGTCTACTGACTTAAGTCCTGTAGATTCTAATATAAATAAGCTTGACCATTGCTCCAATTTTCTTCTCAGTTGGTATGATCCTTAGAACACAGTTACTATCACTTTTCAGCCTTTACCTAAGATAAAATGTAGAATATAATTTCGAAATAATAAGACACACAATAAAAAACACAGAGTTTTCAAATCTCATAAAATTTACCCTTACCCTTCAAAGAAAGAACACATTATGTGCTCCTTAAAGAAAAAAAATAAGCTGGAAACATGGGTCAGAGAAGAAAAGGGATGAATCCTATATAATCGGAGTTATAAAATTAGAAATGAGGTTCTTTCTACCCATAGAGTCCTAGAAAAGAAGCCACAGTACCCCAGGGTCCAGAAAAAGACATTGACTGGTCCAAGACATCTTTACCTGACTCCTACAAGAAGAAAACAAAGCAACAATTGGTGGTGATTTCCTCCCATGGGGAATGAATGTGGCAATACTGGTCTGACATGACTGATCAGGAGTTGGGCTACTCTTCAGAGGAGGCGGTAGTTTATAAGACTCATCAAACCTAATCATCACCTACTTTTTTGATTCGATGACAGAAGAAACATAGAATGTATTTCCAGTGATCCTGGACAAAACACAGAACACCGGAGGACAACAGTATCTACATTTTTAGAGAAAGAAATAAATGAAATGCAAACAGCTGGGTTCATTTGGTTTCTGGACTGCTGCTGGAATAAAAAAAATAGAATAAGCACTTGTCTTGAGAAAAATTTCATCTTTTGCATCTGACTTTCAGGACATCTACTAAGTTGATGAGGAATAATTAATTAAAATGTAAGGGATGAAATTTGTACAAATGGAAGAATACTATAAAATCAGATATGACCTATGAAAAAACAGGAATACAGAAGTGTCCATGCAACAGTATGCAGTAACAGGGCCAGAGTACAGAATGCAGCCATGGTTGAATGGGATTGTCTGTGCCCTTCACTCATTCTTCCTCCTCATCTTCATCTCTGGGGAGAGGCTTTTTAACATAACAGCACAAATTCTACAGAGAGGTCTCCAGTATTAGCCAGCCAAGGCACCAACAGACCCTTGAAAGAGAAGTTAGGCCTCCAGACTTTCACATATCCCATCCAGGATGAAAAGACAACCCAGTGAGAATAGTAGCAAATGCCACACCCAATCCCTGGACTCTTCCTGTTTGGCCACAGGGAACAGTATGTTATTCCTACTGTAGACTGAGTATCTCTTATCCAAAATGTTGGAACCACAAGTGTTTCAGATTTCAGGTTTTTTTGGATTTCAGAATATTTGCATTATACTTACCATCTGAGCATCCCAAATTTGAAAATTCAAAATCTGAAATGCTCCAACAAACATTGCCTTTGAGCATTATGTGAGCTCTCAAAAAGTTTCAAATTTTGGAGCATTTTAGATTTCAGTTTTTCAGATTTGGCATAGTTGACCTATACAGAATTCCTGATCACTCCAGACTGAAGAGTCAAACACAAGATAACTCAAGTACAGGTGTCCCTCGTATCCAAGTTCTCAAGAACCAAACAGCTTTGGATAGCAAGGAATATCTGCACTGTTTTAAGATTAATGTCAGATTTTTAAGCAAACATATGTACCACAAGACCCAGAGGCAGGGACTTACTGCTAAAAAAAGATTAGAAAAGGTTATATTCCTTACCTAAAAGAAAAGGCTGTAATAAAGGGGTTGAGTAATGGTTACTGCATTTCAAGAAAATATAACTGATATGTGAAACCACAAAACTAAGGAATGAAATATGGTCAAGACCCAGGATAAAAGGAAGTAGTCGTAAAAGGAATACCCTACAAGCAGTTCAGCTAGATTAACAAAAAGCAAAACAGATCATAAGGCTATACAACAGATCATAAAGCTATACAAGTAAGTTGCTATACAGATCATAAAGCTATACAAGTAGCTATACAAGTAGAAAAAGCTATACAAGTAACAAGAGAAGACCCCCAGTATTTAAATTGTAGTTGAAAGTTTCTGCTAGAAATACAGTAGAAACAGAAAAAAAGGATTATGAATGCCTTAGTTCAAGTCCTTTTTCCACCACTTTTCGTTTAATGTGTTTTCTTTGAGCCTCAGCAATCTTTTCTACAAAATGAAGGTGATAATAATTTTCTAAAAGGATTTACTGTGAGGTTGTAATGAGATCATAAAAGCATTTTATAAACTTTGAAACTCTACAGATGCTATTACCTAAGCTTCAAAAATAATCAAGAAAGAAGAATCACCCTATGGTATGATATAACCCTGAAAAATACCAAAGAGAAAGAAAAGGAGAAATATCTAAAGCATCGGTTCTCAGTCCAGGCTATACATTAGAACTACCTGGGGAAACTTTTTAAAAACTAAAAACCATGTGCTGATAGCAGCCTACTGTTAATTTTTTAAAGTGTTTTCTTTTCTCTTTTTTTTAATGATTCTATTTCTAATATGAAGACAGGACTGAGGATACACACAGCCACAGTGGAAAAGATCTGGAGTTTCACTTCCAAAAGCACTAAAACACAGATATGTAAGTGCATTATATCATTTATTATATTGTGTTTTATTTATATCTCCTGGACATATAATCTCATATGCGTCACTAGACAATGATAAGGAATAATGTCTTATTCAATAATATTTTCCATTGCTTCTCCATCTCTGGGCTGAGATCAAGCATAGTATCTGTTCTTACCAGTTTAATTAAATATTTTCCCAATACCTATCAAATATAATACTTGACACAAAGAATAATAATAATAGTTAATATTTACTGAGTGCTTGTACCGTATCAAGCATTATACTAGTTGTTTATAGGTGTTATTTCCTATAAAATTCACTCTTTGGAAATTCCCTATGCTGCATTATTATTTACAGATGAAAAAACAGGCTCAGAAAAATGAAATAACCTGTTTGATGTTACCACTATTCTTCAACGTCGTCTGATTTTTAAAAAAAAGTCTTTAAAACATTTGTCTATAATCCTTCTTCAATAAACAAAGTACCTTAAAATAATTTGTCCCTGTATATGACACAGGATCACAGAGGACTTGAGGTTTTTCATTCTAAACGTCAATTCTGAAACAGACATAAAACATGAGTTGGTGACTGAACTACAGCTGCACCAACCCTGAGGCTTTTGGGAGTTCATTTGCTTTTAAATAAATCCTTGTTAATCAGTTTTTGTTTTGATGTAATTTGCATTTTTTTCCTATGACTGAAATATGGCCCAGAAACAAAAATGCAGTTTATCTAATTGAGATGTTATTATTTGAAGAATAAGGAGGAATTCAGACTATGTAGAAGTATCAAGTTGCAGCATGAGAAAAGCTATGTCCTGCCGAGTGTCCCAGGATGCTAGAGAAAGCAAACAAAAGAGAGACAAAGATCTGGCCTCTCAGAACTACATCTGTCTCTCATCAGCGAATGTAAAGGGGTGTGATCTTTACCTTATGATGTTCAAGCTGCTCTGCTGGTGGGAATTAATTCTGACTGTCCATCTTTCCCAAACTCTACATGGCTAAGCCTAGTGACTCCAAGTTTAAAGTCAGCTCAGGTCATCAAACTGTGTTTATGTATCCAATTAAGTAACTCAAGTAACTTAAAGGTGCCTCCTTTTGGATCTCTTTGTCATTTTCCAACACAACTTACAATTCTTTTCAAATATGATTAAAGAAAACCTTTATTTTATTTTATTTTATTTGTTTAGCACCTTCGAAGTCCAAGAAAACTTTCTTTTTTTTAAAGAGGAAGGAGGGAAATTTTGGCTTACAATCGACACAATCAAAAAAGTAAATGCCCAGTCCTGATGCAACTAAAAGATGTAAAAGACTTCAACTCAAAAAAAAAAGAAAAGATCATCATACAGGAAGCATATCAATCTTAAATGGTTAAAAGTCAAAACAGAAAACTGGAAAAGCCATCTAAATATCTAAGAAATTATTACATATTCCTACCATGGAATGTTACAAATGGTTGAGAGTTTAAAACATATCAAGTTGAACACTTTAGATATATTCAATTTTTGTAAGTCAACAATATACCAATAAAGCTGTTTTAAAAAGTAACAGACAGACCTATGGACCGTAAACCAAAGATTTCTGCCTATATTCACCCTAAACTCAAAACCCAAACCAAGCTTTGGATTTTATCACTGGGAAAAAATATGACAGCAGCCAGTACAAAAGAAAAATAAGAGGAGAGAGAAAAAACAATGTATGCCTACAGTTACACTGGGATCTTTTTAGGCCACCCTGGTTTGCCAGTGGTGGGAAGTGAAAGCTAAAACTTAAGAAGAGAGAAAAAGAATAGTAGCAGTAGCTTCCTAAGCAAGCAGAGTTTGACTTTTGAACTGAGCACAATGGTCCTTCCCATCTAGCAAAAGGGCCAATCAACGTTCTTGGCTGAGTGACACTCCTCTTTGGGATGGAAGTGAAGTGACTTCTACATCCTCAGAGGTAGAATAAGGTAGGAAAGGAGGAAGAATGAGATAAGGCCTTGAACTACTCCTAAAGTCAAACATGCATTATATTTCTTCCATAAACACACAGATAATACACATACACAAAAGAAGCAAGATATATATCCTCTAGATTTTGAATATTGACATTTTATGATAACTGCCAATTTCATAAGGATCCAAAATATTCTAGAAATAACCTTGCTTTGAATTATTCTGCTATTGCACTTTTATAACTGAAACATCAATTAGTAACCAAAAGACGTTATTCAAAAGTAGATCCAGCAAGTTGCACTATATATTATGTATTCATATTGCCATAAACCCAGAGTACTCCCAGTAAGTTTTTTTGTTTTTTTTTTTGAGTTGGAGTCTCACTCTGTCACCCAGACTGGAGTGCAGTGGCCGCTCCTGGCCACCGCAGCCTCGACCTGCTGGGCTCTGGCGATTCTTCCACCTCAACCTTCCAAGTAGCTGGAACTGCAGGCGTGCACTACCACGCCTGGCTCATTTTGATTTATTGTAGAGATGAGGTCTCGCCAAGTTGCCCAGGTGGGTCTCGAACCCACGGACTCAGGCAATCCACTCACCTCAGCCTCCCAAAGGCGCGGGATTACAGGCTGAGCCACCGAGCCCGGCTATCTCAGTAAGTTTTAACTGCCTAAAAATGCTTTCAAGTCTGGGGCCTGCTATAGGACTCATCTCCACACCCAACACTGTGCATCCATGACAGTCCAGCCAGGCTGACACCTAAGCCACATACAGGTGTGGCCTTCATTCAATCACAGCCTCCACCCATTCTTTCAACCCTGGCCAAAGAATCAGATGATGATATTCATAACAAAGACCTTAAATCATCAAAGAAGTAATAAAGTATGTCTAGAATTCTCTCCCTGGGCATGTGTGTAAAATACATGATCAAGCTATCCATCCAAAAAAAAAAAGTTAAAATTTTAAGGATCTGATGTTCAAGCAAGTAATTATCTGAGAAGTAAATGTATTTAAAGATTTATTCCCCCAAAAGGCCAGAAGAATGGTGTATTACTGTGTTATTCAAAAAGACATACAATGGCAACACAATGGCACAGAACATATCAATAGAGAAATACCCTCTTGGAGACAGAGTCGTTAGTGAATCATCTAGCACTGGAACACTGGCAATGTAAATACCATCCCTTCAAAAGCATTCTGAAATTCAAGGGATCAAAACCTAGAACACACGTGCATCAAAGGTAATTTACAAAATCATCAAGAGTTGCAAGGCCAGATCCAGAGAAAATTCTGAGATGGAGCATATCTCTTTTCAGCACTTATACCTATACTGACCTTTTACATGGTCCTCTACAGCTCTGTCTTAACAGGGTTCCCTTCCTACATTCCAGACTGGCTCTCATAGGCTGGGGTGGTAGATGTGCTGTTCTTGCTAAAATGCTTCCATCACTTAGGGGTAAAGGAGTCAATGGTTGTGAAACACCATAACCTGTAAGGTTAGGTATTATTATATGACAATTAAAAGGAAATTTAAAAACTGAGGCTCAGTGACCTACCCAAGATCTCAGCTGCACAAGAATTCTGACTAAGTTCAAAATGCATGGGATCACAGATTTACAAAAGGAATGAAGTAGCCCGACACTAGCTGCCCTTGCACTATCCTCAAAGTTTGAGAGAATCCAAGAAGGAAGGGGGCAGCTACAACAACCTAACCAGCTGCCTAACATCACAGTAGTCTGAAGGGTAATGAGCCCTTCCACCCCCTGGCTAAAATAAAGAGCAGCCAATACTCCTCTTTCTATCCCTTCTGCAGGGAAATTAAGCTACTCTCCTCTTTCCTTTCTACCCATTACTATTAAAATCCTGACATCATTAACTAGTAGATATTTTCTATGAGCTGTTGCTTTTAAAGGAGTTTATCTTTTCTTTAGTTACCCTAGTTTATTATAACTTCCACAACATAAAGACTCTAAAATGGGAGAGATTTACCAAGTTGTCACTGCTCAGTTAAGAGACTCTTATTTTAGGATAAGATTAAAGAATGTGTCGGGCACAGTGGTTCAAGCCTATAATCCCAGCACTTTGGGAGGCCAAAATGAGAAGACTGCCTGAGCCCAGGGGTTTGAGACCAGCCTGGGCAATCTGGCGAGACCTCATCTCTACAATAATAAATCAAAAAATTAGCCAAGTATGGTGGTTAATGCCTGTAGTTCCAGCTACTTGGAAGGCTGAGGTGGAAGGATTGCCTGAGCCCAGTAGGTCGAGGCGGCAGTGGCCATGAACATGCCACTGCACTCCAGCCTAGGCAATAGAGTAAGACTCAAACTCAAAAAAAAAAAGATTAAAGAATGTTCCAACTTAATGTATCTTGATAATTATCGGGAGCAACTTTAGTCAGGGAAGAAGATCGTACCATTATCCTTCTCCAGCTCTGGAGATCAATGGCCTTCAAATAAAGGGTTTTCTGCTTTACGGTTTAAAAGCAGCCTTTCTCTACCCCCATCACTGCTCAAAGTAAAGCAGATACAAAAGTTAGTTCCCTGCTCATTCATTCATTCACTCATGAAAATGCATACAAAGGGCAAGACTAGTTACTATGAAGGAATAAAGGGAATCAGAATTAAAGATTTATACAGAAATGCCTATGTCTCCATCTGTAAAACAAATACTATAATATATACATTTACAACATTATAAGGAGTGAAGAAAATAACCCACTATGCAGGGCACATGATACGCACTCATTTTAGCTATATGAAAAAAACAGGAGGAGAAAAGTATGCATAGTATGCTACCATTTAAAGAGAATACACTCACACAATACACACATATTTGCTTATATGCAAACATTGAAAGAATAAATCATGAAATTTAGAAAGAAAGGCAACAGGGTCTAAGGATCAGAGAAAGAGCTAGACATCTGAACAGAACTTCTTTTGTAGATTTGACTTTAGGCCATATATTTCATTTTTTACATAAAAATGCAACAAAATTAAGTTTTTAGAAGCAATCCCTCAAAAGCAAAAGCAAAAAGAAACCATTTTAAATATATATCCAGTTGGTGACAAAACCACATTAAGAACTATTCCAAGTAACTTTAAACACAGTCATTTGTATTTACAATCCTAGTAGAACATATGCTATGGACAAAAAGACTACCAAAAAAAAAGTCTTAAACCATTTTCACATACTAATACCATTGGTGGTTTATACACACACATATTCGCACACATATGTGTATGTATATATGTGCATATGTGAGAGTGAAAGAGTATCAGGGAGCTATAAACATGTCATTAGTTTTCCTTTTGCAGATATGGCATTATGATCTTTTTTTTTACAGCACCGTTATCTTTCAGAGGTATATACTGAAGTATTTATGGATGAATTACATTTGGAATTTGCTTCAATAGTCTGGGGGGAGGAAAGGCAAAGATTATACAGATGAAATAAAACTGCCCACAAATTGATAGTTATTCAATGTGAGTAACAGAAACATGCAGATTCATTATACTAGTCTCCCCCCTCTTAGGCATATATTTGAAATCTGCACAAAGAAAAATTTTGTGAACACTTGGCTTATACACTTGCAGTACTTATTATTATTTAAACATATCTAATAGAGAAGTGTACAAGTACTACAAGAGAGTTCCATGTAAACGCTATCTGCTTTCAAATGAAGAAGCCATTACTTCCAACTATAGGGGTTAAGGGAACTTTAACGAGAGTAGTTTCTAAAGCAGGCATTGAAATATGGGTGTGCTCTGGATTCAGGAAGGAGAAAAGAGATAAAGCAAGGTGGGAAAATATGAGACATAAATAAGAACCAGTAAGGTTGTCAGGTGACTGCGAAATACTAAGAATAACAATGCTAACAGATTTCTCCATGCCAGGCACTGTATTAGGCACTTTACATATATTTCTCACCTACCCCTAACATCAATCCTATGAAAAATGCATAATTACCCTTATATCATAAAAGAAGAAACATGGCTAAGAGACGAAAGCCACTTGCCTCAGATCAGAACCAACATCTTGGACTCTACAGCTCTTTCCTTGTGTTCTGCTGCCTTCCCAGGATAGGTGGAAGAAGCAGCCATATCATGGAAAAGTTTAAATGCCAACCTAAGAAATTATACCATATTTTGTATATCAAAGGGAAAACAATGACATTTTTGAGAAGAGAAATAATATGATTACAGGTAAAGTTTAATAAGATTAATCTGGCAGCAATAAAAATTATCAATTGAAAGAGACAGAATTTAGAAATAGGGAGGAGGCTAGAAGGCTACTGCAATTGTGTGACCAAGACCATAATGAAGTACAGAACTAGAGGAGTTGGAATTATGGGCAAAGATGCTATCAAATGCTGTCTCAAAATAATCTCCTCCCCCTACTGAAAGACTCCCCTAGGAGTCCTCTGCCACCAACTCAAGACATATTGCAGTTTGTCAGTTCCAGAAATTATATTATCCCCTAAGTTCCCAGAATGAAACATAAAATCCTAGATGTGGTCTGACAGGAACAGCACTATCACATTCCCAGATCACAACACTTCTTTGAAGACAGAATCAAAATCTTAAACATTTTTAGTAGATACATCAGTCTAAGTCACATGACAGCAACACACCCAGAACCTTTCACATATAGTATGGGGTAGCTCATTTTTTGATCCAAATGCAAGATAAAAGATTTTATTCAACTTCAACTGTTAGTTTTAATTAAAGAACTTCATGGACCTGCATTCTGTAACTTGAAGTATATGCTATATATATCAAGACATTTACAAATTCGACTGAGTACAATGGCTCATGCCTGTAATAGCGCTTTGGGAGGCCGAGGCAGGAAGATCACTTTAGCCTAGTTTAAGGGTGCAGTGGGCTATAATCATGCCACTGCACTCCAGTCTGGGCGACAGAGTGAGATTCCAACTCAAAAAATAAAAAAATAAATGTTGTAATGAATGTCAGGGCATTTGATGCTAAAAAAAACTCTATAGAACTATACAGAGCATAAAGAACATGCCATCATCAGCTGGCTTCTTTCTCCAAGCTTTGGTATTTGGGGGTAAGAGGAAAAGTATTCAAGTGGCCATAGGTTTAGAACAAGCACCTACATTATCACCACCTACCATTTCTTGAACACTTAATGTGTTACAAAAAAAACCTTACTTGTATCTTCTCATATAATGCTCACAAAAATCATTCAAGGTTGCATTCCTACCTCTGCTACTTTAGTGAATCTCAATATCCTAATTTTAAAATGTAATAACAACGTCTCTTTCACAGGGCTGCTGTGATGATTAAATTTAAAAATTGTACCTGAATTTGCTTTGTAAATGAGCTGGCTCTACACAAATGAATGGTATTTTCATTATCATTCTTGTTATTTCTTGAGACTCAGACAGCTCTGCCTTGGTCTTAAAAATTACAATACCAAGAATTAAAGTCAAAAAAGTTACTGAGCTAGTGATGAGCTTATAAAGGATTCCTAGATATGTAGAAGTAGGTACCAAAAAAAGGCATTTCCTGACCAGTCCTATGAAATCTTCCAAAGCGTGAACTCTGTTTGTGGACACATTGTTTGCTACCATCTGAACTCAACAATTGGAGGGAAGAAGCAACAGATGTTCAGTGACTGGTCAATTCCTCTAGGAACTGCCACAGTCCATGACATAAAACAATGATTTCTAAATAGAGAAAGATCACAATCAAATGGAAGACAAGATATCCCGATGTGCTCTAGGGCAAAAATGTTGTTTGTTACACATAAAAGGTCATTTGAGGAACAACCAATGAACAATTAATTAGCAGAGCAAACAAGAATCTTTTTGAAGGAAAAAGCAACAGAGGACAGAACTTTAAATTACTCAGTTTTTGAATGATTTCTTTTCTCCTACTAAATATAAAAGGATTTTTTGTGGAAACTATGAGGTCATTGTTTTCCAGAGTCTTTACTATAGGAAACAGCTGTGGGGACTACACAAACAGAGAACACTGCCCTATTTAGTTGCCCCTCATTGTGACAAGTATAGATGGGGACAGGAAAAATCCATCAAACCACACGCTAATAACAAAACAAAAACAGCAGAGTCAAACTAAAAACTTTTAAGCCACACAAATGAAGATGTAAAACAACAAACTCAGGAAAAGTATCTACACTATACATATGTATCTTAAGAGATATTTCCACGTTTAGACCAGATCAGTTCCTTTCTACATGGGCCACCAAAAACTTAAATGATTCACTTTGCGCAGCATCTGAAATGGTAACAGTCAACAAATATAGCTTTCAAAAAAGTTGTCTTATACTCCTATGTTCAAATACTATATGACCTGTCCAAAACTGAACTTATCTTCCCACCTCCAGAACTGCTTCCCATGTTGTTTTTCCAGTCTTGACAACAGTCATTCCAAGACACCACTTCAAAACCTCAATGTTATGTTTATCTCCTCCTCCTTTTTCACTCCTCACACAACCATGAAGCTGCCAAATACTGTCAGCTCTACTTCTGACATACATTTTGTATATGTTCAAAAGTCAATAGAAAGGAGCAAGAGACAAGGAAAAGATATTAATCAAATCCAGCCCAATCCGAAAGGGAAAAAAAAGTTATTATTTTTTGGAGTGCAGGCTCCTTGTAGTACAGGCTTCTCCCACTAAGTAAGTGATCTAGGAGTCCAGCAGCATCAGTGTACCAACTAGCTTTATTGTGAGAGGCTGTGTTCAGCTTCAGCAAATTTTCTCTTTTTTGGAGGGTGGGGTGGGGAGCTTCTTTTAACACATTTGGCCATTTCACGATGGGTGATTTACTAGAGCAGCTGCCCACACAGCAGTGAGTGTTCAGCAATTTTTGACCAAAAATGGCATGACCCTCATGCCCCACCCTCCCTATTCACCCAATATTTTATTTTAACCTTTAATTTTTTTATTTTAAAATTGTGGGGTACAATTCAGGGTTAGGTATACAAATATTCATTGTGCAGGGGCCCTTGTTGATGAAGTGTGCCCCCCCTTTCCCCAGGCAGTTTCCAACTACTGCTGATCCCATCTCCCCACTGCCCCATGCCCCTGCAATTTCCTGCTACTGTCAATCCTTTTCTTAAAGTGTGATAGTTGTTCAAGGTCCACCTTTGAGTAAGAATATGTGATACTCAGTTCGTTGTTTCTGTGAAAGATCACTCAGTATTACAGACTCTACATTCATCCAGGTTGCTGCGAAGTTCATGATTTTGTTCTTCTTTATGGCTGTGTAGTATTCCATTGTGTATATGTACCACAATTTTTTTATCCCGTCCTCTTTTGATGGGCAGCACAGTTGGTTCCATGTTCTTACTATTTAGTCACTCAATCTTGTCCTGAGCAACTTTTTTTGGTTCCCTGGATGAAAAAAGTCTTCAAAGAGAAATGTTTTGCCGAAATGGAAGAGGTGAAACAAAAAAATTGAAGCACTAAGGGGCATCAAAACTGACAAGTTCAAAAACTTGACTTGAGCTTGCTTTGAGCAGTGGAAAAAGCGTCCCAATATGTGTACTGCATCAAACAGAGAGTACCTTGAAGGTGACTGAAGTTTAAACATATAAGAATACACAATTTTTTAAAAAGAAATTCCATATTTTGGGGTCCTCCCTATATGACTCGTATGACTTCCCCTACAATATCACCCAAGACTCTGCTTAAACTTGTCCATTGATAGGGAAAATATATTATGTGAAGTAGTTCATTCTATTTTTAGGCAACATGCTCATAAAATCCTATATATTGAGGTCTGCCACTTCCTTTTCCAGTCTCTCCTCTCCTCTCTCAAAGGTTAAAGCCCAAGAGGAATCACAGTCCTCAAATGAGGACTGACCCAAGTCCACAACAGAACTGGTCCATCACCAGCACATCTACATTTATAACACCAGAGGTTGGTGTGCAAGCTGTCCTTGGTTGTGGCATGTCCAGCTCAAATTAACTAACACATAAACCAGGCAGAGAGATTCAATGTTGAATAACAACACATAATCACTGCACACAAGGGCGTGGGGGAAACAATCAGTAATGGGTTTAGGAAACCAAATCCTTTTGCCTCTGAGACAGAGTGTTTCTAGGTTTTTAAAAAGTTCATACAGCATGGGTATTATCTGGTTCTTGGAAGAACAAATAAATAAATTCACCCAATCCTGTTATCCTTTGGGGAAACAGGCAATTCTTTAATAACTTTCCATCTCTTCCTCAGTAATCAGTCAATTCAGGTTTTCTTATTGTAATGTATTACTAGTTGATGTTTTGTTGAAAGTTAACTGATTTTATCAGTGACATCAGAAAACATGGTTATCTGTTCCAAATTAACGCAGATATTTAACATCAAAATCCATACAGATTACTTTGGTTTTTGACACCTGACAAAATGATTCTAAAATTTGGAAAATTTTTAAAGGATAGCATGAGAAAGAAGAATAAGCAACAATAATACTATGCAGTACCGATAAAAAAATTGATGAAACAGAACACAAAATTCATAAATAAACCATAAACTCTAAACTTTCTGTAGGCAAGCAAGATGATAATAAAGTTGGGTAACAATGTAACAACATCAAATTAACACTTGATGAGCACTGGTGGTGTGTGTGCCAGGCCCTCTGCCAAGTTTTTCTCTTATTTGTTTTCAAAACAGCCTTATGAGGTAGATATATCCTTATCTTCACTTTACAGATGAGGAAATTAAGCCCAGAGAGTTAAGTGCCAAAGATTCCGAGGCTAGGATATGATTACAGCCAGGATTTGAACACATGCAATCTGGTCTCCCAGTCAGGCTCTTAACTACTCACTCTACTACATAAGATGGGAAATATCAAACCTTAAAATAAATCTTCACTTTACACATGCACCAAAGTAAACTTCATATTCTAAACAGATAAATATTTTAGAACATAATAGAAAAAAAAACCTTAAAAAAAAAAGAGAAAGTATCCTATATGCAAAAATACCTTTTTCAGTGATATGGTAACAAAAGCAAAAGGGGACAGGTTCAAAAATATAAATTAAAATCTTACTTAATAGACAAAAGTATCAAAATAGGGCCAGGTGTGATGGCTCATGCCTATAAATTCCAGCACTTTGGAGGCCAAGGCAGGAGGACTGCTTGAGGACAACATAGAGAGACATTATCTCTACAAAAAAAATTTTTTTTTAATTAGCCACAGTGGCACACATGTATACTCCCAGCTACTCAGGAGGATGCAGGGGGAGTATCACTTGAGCTCAGAAGTTTGAAGCTGCCGTGAGCCATGATTGTGCCACTACACTCGAGCATGGACAACAGGGTAAGACCCTGACTCCAAAAAAAAAAAAAAAAAAAGCACCAAACTAAAATTAAAGAGCAAGAGAATAAGGGAGATATCTATGTCAAGTGTATCAATAGTTTAGTGAAGTTGTAACCTTATACATATGTATATATACTTTATAAAGAGTTATTACAAGCCGGGCTTGGTGGCTCAGCCTGTAATCCTGTGCCTTGGGAGGCTGAGGTGAGTGGACTGCCTGAGTCCGCAGGTTCGAGACCCACCTGGGCAACTTGGTGAGACCTCATCTCTACAATAAATCAAAAAATTAGCCAGGTGTGGTAGCGCACGCCTGTAGTTTCAGCTACATGGAAGGCTGAGGCGGAAGGATTGCCGGAGCCCAGCAGGTCGAGGCTGCGGTGGCCGGGAGTGGCCACTGCACTCCAGTCTGGGTGACAGAGTGAGACTCCAACTCAAAAAAAAAAAAAGAGTTATTACAAAGTTTAAAAACCAAAAAAAGGGGGAAAAAAGGATCAAAATCTAGACACCATGACCATGTGGGATTTAATCCCGGAATAAAAGGAGTTTCAATATATGAAAATCAATCATAATATTAACCTAATAAAGTAAAAAAACAAAACGATCAACTGATGCAGAAAAAAACATTTGACAAAATTCAATACTCTTTCATGATAAAAACACTCAACAAATTAGGAACTGAAGGAAATTTCTTCAACATGATAGAGGGTAAACATGAAAGGCCACAGCTAACATCATACTCAGTGGTGAAAGATTGAAAGTTTTTCCTTTAATCTGAAAAAAATAAGACAAGGATACCTACTTTTACCACTTCTTTTCAACACAATACTGGAAGTTCTAGTCAAAGCAATTAGGCAAGAAAAAGAAACAAAAGGCATCAAAAATGGAAAGGAAGAAGTAAAAATATCTCTGTTAACAAATGGCATAATCTTATATGTAGAAAACCCTAAAACTTCTACAAAACATGTTAGAACTAATAAATTCAGCAAAGTTCCAAGATATAAAATCAATGCACAAGAAGCAGTTGCATTCTTTATACACTAACAATGAACAATCCAAAAAAGAAAGTTACAATTAATTCCATTTACAATATCATCAACAATAATGAAATACTTCAGAATATATTTACCCAAGGAGGGGGAATAAAACAGTACACCAAAAACTACAAAATATAGCTGAAAGAAATTAAAGACGTAAGTAGAAAGAGGTCTCATGCTCATGCTCATGGTTTGGAAGACTTAATATTGTTAAAAATGACAATACTATTCAAAGTGATCTACATATTCAACGCAATCTCTATCAAAATCATAACTTTTTTTGCAGAAATAGAAAAACCCATTCTAAAATTCATATGAATCTGAAGAGGTTCAAAAGCAAAAACAATCTTGAAAAAGACAAGACTAGAGGTCTCACACTTTCTAATTTCAAAACTTACTGCTGTACACAACTACAGTAATCAAAACAATGTGGTGTGGGCATAAAGACAGACATATAGACCAATGGAATGGAATAGAGTCCAGAAGTAAACCCTCACATATATAACCAATTGATTTTGACAAGGGTACCAAGATCATTCAATGAGGAAAAAACAGTCTTTTCAACCATGGTGCTAGGAAACTGAATAGCTACATGCAAAAGAATGAAGGTGGATCCTTACCTAATATTACCTACAAAAATTAATTCAAAATACATCAAAAACCTAAACAAAAGAGCTGAAACTATAAAATTCTTAGAAGAAAACATAGAGAGAAAACTTCATGACACTGGATTTGGCAATGATTTCTTGGATATGACACCAAAAGCACAGGCAACAACAAAATAAATAAAGTGGACTTCAACAAAATTAAAAACTTTTGTGCAACAGAGGACACTACCAAGAAAGTGAAATGACAGTCCACAGAATGGAAGAAAATGCCTAATAATATGTCTACTTAGGGAATAACATCTAGAATATATAAGCACTCTTAGAATTTAGCAACACCAACAAAATCCAGTTCAAAAGTGAGCAAAGGACTTGAACAGACATTTCTCCAAAGACACACAAATGACCAACATGCACTTGAAAAGATGCTCAACATCATTAGTCATTAGGGAAATATAAACCAAATCACAATGAAATACCACTCACTTCACACATACCATTATCATTAAATAAAAATGAAAAATAACAAATGTTGGTGATGATATGGAAAACCTGGAACCCTCAAGCATTGCTGTTGAAAATGTAAAATGATGCAGTCAGTGGAAGACAGTTTGACAACTCCTCAAAAAGTTAAACATAGAATTACCATATGATCCAAAAGAATTAAAAATAAGAACTCAAACAGATACTTGTACACCAATATTCATAGCATCATTATCCACAATAGGCAAAAGGTAGAAACAGCTCAAGTGTCCATCGACAGATGAATGAATAAACAAAATGTGTTACATACATAAAATGGAATATTATTCAGCCACAAAAAGGAACGAAATTCTGATACATGCTACAATGTGGATGAACACTGAAAACATTATGCCAATGCAATAAGCTAGACCAAAAAAAAAGTTGCAAATTACATAGTAAAATTCCATTTTTATGAGGTATTTAGAATAGACAAACTTATAGAGACAAAAAGTAGAATAGAGGTCACTAGGGACTAGAGGGGGGTTATTGTTTAATGCATACAGAATTTGTTTGGGATGATGAAAAGTTACTGAAGCCGGGCTCGGTGGCTCAGCCTGTAATCCCGCGCCTTTGGGAGGCTGAGGTGAGTGGATTGCCTGAGCCCGTGGGTTCGAGACCTGCCTAGGCAGCAAGAC
>NW_007248545.1:388713-398695 GCF_000164805.1 Carlito syrichta | reverse complement strand
CGGCGAGCCCTCATCTCTACAATAAATCAAAAAATCAGCCGGGCGTGGTAGCGCATGCCCGTAATTCCGGCTACTCGGAAGGCTGAGGCTGAAGGATCGCCGGAGCCCAGCAGGTGGAGGCTGCGGTGGCCGGGAGCGGCCACTGCACTCCAGTCTGGGCGACAGAGTGAGACTCCAACTCAAAAAAAAAAAAAAAGTTACTGAAGCGGATAAATGATAGTAGTACAACATTGACTGCACTTAATGCCAATGGATTATACACTTAAGGTGGTTAAAATGGTAAATTTTATGTTGTGTATAATCTACTATTATATAATTAAAATGTACTGTTGTATAATTAAATTATTTTTAAATGCTAAGAGATGAATGAGCAAAGAATGAAAATAACAAATTTAAATTAAAAAGTCCAACTCACTCCACAAATGGTTTTTGAGCATCCAACATGTCCCATTTACTATGCTGGGTGAAATATATGACCAAACTAGCAGCACTATAATTTTTGTAATCCCTTGTTTTTGAAAAGCAATATGACAACACACAAAAAGTCAAAAAGATGTCAATAAGCTCTTGATGCCGTAAGGACATGCCTGGAAACTTATCCTAAATAAACAAACTGACAAAGCAAAAAGCTATACACATGATTCATGTTCATTATAGTCAAAGAGTAAGGAGGAAAATGCCTAATAAGAGAGGACAGGATAAGTAAATTATCACTTAGCAATGTGATTAATACTATAAATGTCATTAAACATTAAATAGCATTATGAATGCTGTTTACAAACATTAAAATGGTTTATAAGTTGCATTAAAGCTGGGCTCGGTGGCTCAGCCTGTAATCCCACGCCTTTGGGAGGCTGAGGTGAGTGGATTGCCTGAGCCCGTGGGTTCGAGACCTGCCTAGGCAGCAAGACCTCATCTCTACAATAAATCAAAAAATCAGCCGGGCGTGGTAGTGCATGTCTGTAATTCCAGCTACTTGGAAGGCTGAGGCGGAAGGATCGCCGGAGCCCAGCTGGTCGAGGCTGCGGTGGCCAGGAGCGGCCACTGCACTCCAGTCTGGGCGACAGAGTGAGACTCCAACTCAAAAAAAAAAAAAGTTGCATTAAAATCATAATCCAAAATGGTCTGGCCAGTATGATACAACCAGGTATAATATGCAATTGTTGGACAAGAAGTACAAAAATGTAAATCAACGGCACTTTAGGGCAATGTGTTAAAAAAGTAAGAGTGCACAGTTCAAGCTGAAGCTCTGCCCTGTAAATGTGTAAACAAACCAACCTAAGTCAAATCGGAATAACAGATTTAGTGCTAGTTCATGCAGATGGTTGGGAAGACATTTTTTAAAACCTCAGAATTGGGGCTTTATAACAAATAAAAATCTCTGGCCAAAACTCTATCCTAAACTATCAAATATTTCCCACCATGAATTACCATGGGACTACAAATATCCCATGTCTAAAATAGAATTTAGCATCTTTGAAAAGTTGTAAACTGCCTCCATTTCCCAAATGTGACCAGTTTCAAAAAAGTTAAGATATATACTGTTCTCCCCAAACCAAGTTCTGTCCCTGTCCCTCTCTCATCATCATCCTCAATGTCCCTATTCCCTGAGTAATTAATCTTTTAAAAATAAGAGAAAAAGATAATCATACCACAGCCTGTCTATACCTTTGGTGGCTGGTCTTGCACCTAATTTCCAACTGTCTATTTAAAGATTCTCTCTTTTTTTAAGAGACGAGGTCTCATTTTATCTCCCAAGCTAGAGTGCAGTGGCGCTATCATAATTCACTGCATCCTTGAACTCTTGGGCTCAAACGAACCTCCCACTCAGCCTCCTAAGGAGCTGGGACTGTAAGTGCATGCTACGACATCCAGCTAACTTTTCATTGTTTTTTTAGAGGCTTAGCCTCCCAACGTGCTGGGATTGCAAAACACCAGCCACCACTCCCAGACAAGACTCCCCCTCTATGTGGAGGGCTCATATCCCATGACTCCCAAACCCTCATACTCAAATTAAATGCACAATCTTTTCTGTCCCTCAGCTCCACAAACCACTTCCCCTTTCCAACTGCTCAATTTCTATCTGCTACCCCATATGTCTTCAGCACCCCAGGCTGAAGTCTCAGTGTTCCCTTTACCACTCCACCTCTATAGTCTCCTTAAAAATGTCCAATGTCCTCCAAAATGTGTCTTGGATGCAACCCTTCCTTCTTCTCCTCACTTCACTCCTGTGATAGTTCTCACCCTGTATCTACTCTCTCCTCCATTTGATTCATTTTTGCTCATCAGACCTATTTTTCTAAAACCATTTTCATCAGTCACTGCATAATTCAAAAAGCTTCAATTGAATCACTACTGATTGCAGCCTCAAGGCGCAACTGTTGTGACAAACTTTCAAAGCCATCCAAAATCTGCCCCCTTTCCCCAGCCATCTAAATTTATTTCCCCTTCTCTCCAAATCAGTGATTCTCAACCAGGGGCAATTCTGCCACCCAGGGAACATTTGGCAATATTTGATTGTCACAACTGTGGGGTGGGGAGTGGGTTAGTGCTACTGGCATCTACTGGGTAAAGGCCAGGGATTCTGCTAAACGTCTTGCAATGCCAGGACAGCCCCCCACAACAAAGAATTATCCAAAATAGCAATAGTGCCAAGGCTGAGAACCCCTGTTCCAAATCAAGGCTCTCTGTCCCTAGACCACACTATCTCCGTGCCTTTGCTCAAAATATTTCCCCAGCAACCTAGAATGTCATCTCTCTTTCCCTTAACTATCCATGCTTTATTTATCTTCAATTTATATTCTAAGTCAATATTCCATGACTTTAAATTCCATCTATAGGTTAATGACTTCCAAATATTTATCTCAAGCCAGTATCAATCTTCTGAACTCCACACTTCTTTACCCAGCTGCCTACTGGACAATCTCACGCGTATATTATTTAATACATCTGAACTTGGACTCCTGATCCCCCCAAAACTGGTTCCCCCCCAATAAAATCACCCAGTTGCTCAGGAAACAGCTAGGAGTTATTCTTGATGCTACCTCTACCTGTCTTCCCAGAATCAATCCATGAGTAAGCCCTGTCAAGAGTCTACCTCCAGATATATCTCAAATCCATCCACTTCTCCAACTCTCTCCACCACTACTTTTACCTGGTTCATCAGAAAAAGCCTCCTAATTAGTCCCCTTGCATCCCTTCTATTCAGTATTCAGTACCCAGGATGATCACTTCACATTGTCATGAGATTATTCTAGAACTCTGTTTAAAAGCCTCAACAGCCAGGCTCGGTGGCTCAGCCTGTAATCCCGCGGTTTGAGAGGCCAAGGTGAGTGGACTGCCTGAGCCCGCGGGTTCGAACCCGCCTGGGCAACTTGGCGAGACCTCATCTCTACAATAAATCAAAAAAATCAGCTGGGCATGGTAGCACATGCCTGTAGTTCCAGCTACCTGGAAGGCTGAGGCGGAGGGATCGCTGGAGCCCAGCAGGTCGAGGCTGCAGTGGCCGGGAGCGTGCCACTGCCCTCCAGTGGGCGACAGAGTGAGACTCCAACTCAAAAAAAAAGCCTCAACAGCTTCCATCTCTCTTAGAATAAAATTTAAACCCGTTAACTTGGCCTACAAGGAAGGTCCCATGCCTATACAAAGCCGACTCAACTTCTGCCTACCTGGCCCCTGCCCTTCCTTCCAGTCTCTTCTATTCCGCTCTCCTCCTGGCTCTCTAGTTGCAAACAAGGCTTGTCAGAATTTTAAATGTGCCTAGCTCTTTCAACTATACAGTCTTTTGCATACATTTTATATCCCTTGCCTGGCTATACCCTTTATTCTGTCTCACATACCTTGTTTATTCCTTCTTAGCACTTATATGGTTTTATTTTTATTTTTTGAGTTGGAGTCTCACTCTGTCACCCAGGCTGAAGTGCTGTGACACACTCACGGCCACCCCAACATCGACCTGCCTGGGCTCTGGCGATCCTTCCGCCTCAGCCTTCCAAGTAGCCGGGGTAATTTTTAATTTCATATTTACCAGTGTTTATTGGTTAATATCTGCCTCCTCTGTGACAATAAAAGTTTCATAAAGGAAGGGACCATGTGGCCTTTTACCATTATCATATTACAGTATTTTGTTTACCACTATATACCCAATGACTAGCACCGTGTGTGGCAGTTAGGAACTCAAATTTGTAGATGCTTAATTGCTGACACTGAATGAATGAATCTTCTACCTACTTCTCAATTCATAATGATCTCAATCCTCTCTGAACTCCCACTGAACTTTCCAGTACAATTTAAAATGCTTCCCTATATAAGCAGGTAAGTTCTCTGGGGACAAAACCTCTGAACTATCATCTTTATACTTAATCCTCTATTCTCAGGCCCTTTCCTAAACTAAACCCTTTACACACAATAATTGTGCAGTAAATGTGATTTAAGTCAGCAAACAAGGAGTTCTATAATTGTCCTGTATATTTTTACTCCCCAATTAGTCCTCGTGGAAAATTTCTTGTGATTCTTATGGCTCTCCTTTACCAAACTTGATAAGGAGAGGCATACATCAAGTCAGAACTTACTGAAGAGAGATCCATACGTATTTACACATGCATTTAAACAGTCTGAACATACTTTTTTTAAGGAAGGCTTCCAAAAGTACATAAGCCTAAAGAGTAGCTAGCTGATGCTAGTGGCAGATGACTTTATTTTTACTACAATGCAGCACCACAATCTCAGAGGGAAAAAAATGCTACACGTTTCAGCACGTTCACTCTGCCTGTTGATGTTCTATGTTGAGATGTGTCATTTCAGTGGTTATACTGATAAGGCCACCCCAGGCTCAGGACTCAGTGTGTGCACCAGCAGGAGTGCGCAGGGTGGACAATGAGTGGAAGTTGGAATGCTAGCTCCACTCTCTCAGCCTCTAGCCAGTGAGTGAGCCTTGTTTCCCTCATCCTGAAAGGCTAGGAACTACCTGTACCCCATCCAAGCCTCTTTCCAATTCTAATACTTCATTATTCTATTGCCTTCTTTCTCCTTCAGAGATTCGGAACTTTACTAAAACTCAAGTGACAGTGTTTGAAGGACCAGGGAGCCAACCAGGAAGGGATGCACGTTCTATATTATACCTGGCATAAATCTAAATGTGACCGTCACAATTTCATTTTCTCCCCCCATGTTTCAGATGAATTCAAGGTACACACCAAAGTAAGAGTACTTTGTGGGAAACACTGTGAAATATCAGTATACTAAACAGCTTCGCAGAAACCAGAAAAGTGTGTATCACAGGTGTGCCGCATAACATCAGACCTCCCCAGCATGAATCCACGAAAAAGTAGGGTATAAAACTAAGCAAATGTAATACTGATTGCTAGGTTGGTTGCCACTATTCATTTATACATGTTTATTCATCTTGTAACTTGAGAACACTCACTAATAAATATTCAACACAAGGCACCAAAGACCAAGGGAAAAAATATCGGAGAGAAAAATTATATTCATCAATTACTTTTTGTTGCACTGCAAATTTGGAAGGCATGCCCACAATTCTTTTTTCAATAGATCATGCTGTTCTGGTTGTTCTTTGCCAAAACATTTTAAAAACTGTTGCCATAAAACTCCTTTCTTGCTTGAAAGATGACCATCCATCTTTCTACTTGTTGCAAAAGGACACTGGGTAGTAGAACTCAGAAAGCATTTGTAAGAACTTAGAGCACCTATGCTCACATTAAAGTTAAAACAATAAGCTGATCTCCCTTTAAAGCAGCATATTGAGTATTCAGATTTCAAAATAATTTATGTATCCTCACTGTATTACTAAGCATGTGATACAAGGGCTCTGCCAGTAAAGTTCAAGTTTTACTCTGGTGCCACTGCAAACACACAGAGAAAAGAAAAAGTAACAAGGTAACATTTTTTTTTTGAGTTGGAGTTTCACTCCATCGCCCATACTGGAGTGCAGTGGCCACTCCCGGCCACTGCAGCCTCGACTCACTGGGCTCGGGCAATCCTTCCACCTCAGTCTTCCAAGTAGCTGGAACTACAGGCGCGCGCTACCACGCCCGGATGATTTTTGATTTATTGTAGAGATGAGGTAACATTTTAAAGACTGGAGAAGTAAGGGAAACTTGTGACAAAAAGGTTCAAAACATTCCTCCAGGCCAGGCTCGGTGGCTCAGTCTGCAATCCCAGCACTTTGGGAAGCTGAGGCAAGTGGATTGCCTGAGCCCATGGGTTTGAGACCCACCCGGGCAACTTGGCAAGACCTCATCTCTACAATAAATCAAAAATTAGCTGGGCAATCCACTCACCTCAGCCTCCCAAAGGCATGGGATTACAGGCTGAGCCACCGAGCCCGGCTTGTAAGCACTTTTCTAACCTCAAGGCAAACTATCTCAAGATGGCAAGTTGGTTTTATCTCCTCTGCCAAATCCAGCCAACGAGTAGTGGCTGCCTGGAACCCAGAACTGAGCAGGATTCGAAGGCTGAATGTGAGCTATCTGAAAGTGAAGAATACATGAATCAAGTATCATAAGCCACAAATGGAAGGCATGGTGACAGACCTTATGTCCACCTTCAACTTTCTTTATACTCAACATAACACCTGTCAAATTTGGCTACAATAAAACATTTTAGGGAAAAAAGTAATCAATCCTCCACAGTACCACCAGGCTTATCTAATTAGGAGAAGAAAAGGAAAAAATATATATAATCATATCAGTCCTCTGCTCAAAAATCGGCTCTAGATTCTTAACTCCCAGAGGTTAACTCCAAGCCAGCATAGCTCAAGACCCTCACAATCTGTTTACAACATACTTCTCCAAGGCTTTCTGCACCCCATGTCTTTCCCTCCACGGTGCAACCAAACCGGCCATGTTCCTCAGCAAGCAAGTAGGACCTTAAAGTGCAGACTCCTCGCAACTTGGAGAGACCTCATCTCTACAATAAATCAAAAATCAGCCGGGCATGGTGGTGTTTGCCTGTAGTTCCAGCTACTTGGAAGGCTGAGGCGGAAGGAGCGCCGGAGCCCAGCAGGTCGAGGCTGCAGTGGCCGGGAGCAGCCACTGCACTCCAGTCTGGGTGAGAGTGAGACTCCAACTCAAAAACAAAAAAAAAGTGCAGACTCCTCATCTAGATCACCATTTTACATTTTAACCAAGCCAACTACTTTTACTTAAACAATCGTATTTTGTAGAGAAACTTTATAGCACCAATGGAAAGACAAAAGAAAAACCAACCCAATAAAAATGTCTGTTTCCCCAACACCACATGCCCTTTCATGGCACCCCACCACTTCCCCATCAGGCAAATTTCCATTCAGGCTTCAGAACACTGTTCAGAAATCACCTTTTTCTGCACTGCTTTACTTGTTCCTCAGCATCTGCTGTTTAAAGTATGGTTCCTGGACCAGCAGCATTGGCATTGTCTGGGAGCTTGTTAGAAACGCAGAATCTCAGGTACCACTCAGCTTTACGGAATCAGAATCTGCTTTGTAACAAGATCCTCAAGTAAATTATGAGCACATTAAAGTGTGAGAACCACTACCCTGGGGAACGTACCGGTCCCACCAGACTCAGCTCTTAATCAGTAAATACAGTATCTTCCCCAAAGTGCCTGGCACACAGTGACTGAGGCACTGTGGTGGGCTGCCTTCGAGGTAAACCCTTCCTTTACTCATATCCTCTATCAAGGAAGGAAAATCCACCCTCTAGTCTCCATGGCAGCCAACTGACATGGTCATAGTCAATGAGATGATAGCCAGAGCCTGCTGAGGGGGCTTCTGGAAGAATCTGTATTTCCCTAAAGACTTCCTGATTTCTTGTGTAGAATGTCAGGTGCTGCAGTTGCCATCATCAGACAACCATGAGATGACAAACATGAGAACAAAAAGCCAATAATAGCTCAAGACAATAGGGTGGAAATACAGAAACGGCCTGGGTCCTTGTTGGTTCATCAAGCCACTGTACCACCTGAGAATCATCCACCTCCAGAATTAGTGTGAGACAATTCAATATTTTCATTGCTTAAGTCACTATCATTAGGAATTTTTCTTTCTTGTGCTGAATGCATTCCTGATTGAGTAAGCCTTCAATAAACAGGAGGTGAAAGAATGAACACAGAATGAAATCTACTAAAAGTTCAGAAGATCACATTTTCAAAAGAACCTCTAAGAATCTGTTCGTGTCTGCCAAAGCATGCCTATAAATCAGTCTTTGCACTTCTAGAATTATTGACCCATTTCTGCTCACAACTTAATGGATAAAAAAAAGTGAACACAAACTCATAAGAAAGCAATGGAAGATGCTGTAGAAATGATTTTCACATTTTGGAAAAGAGCAGAAAACCAGGCCTAAACACTAGGCTATGACCATAAAAAGTTTACAATTGTAGCTACTAACAGGCAACTATAAGTAAAAGGGTTGGGGGTGGGGGAACCTACTGTAGCCAGTTCTCCTAGCCATTCTCCTTCTACTTTCTGATTTTGACACCTCTGATACTGGTCTCGTTTTTTGTTTTTGTTTTTTTTCAGTCTTTATCTCAGTCAAGTATTTCCACTCAAACTGTGAAGATAAAACAGCAGCCATTTTTTTTTTCTTTTGAGAAAAACAGAGTTGAGCAATATAAACAAAATGTAAGTTTAAAAAGTATTAAAAGCAGAGGGATCCAAACCGGCCATGTTCCTCAGCAAGCAAGTAGGACCTTAAAGTGCAGACTCCTCATCTAGATCACCATTTTACATTTTAACCAAGCCAACTACTTTTACTTAAACAATCGTATTTTGTAGAGAAACTTTATAGCACCAATGGAAAGACAAAAGAAAAACCAACCCAATAAAAACGTATCCTTTATTAAATTCTAGCTACTGTCACCTGCCAAAGGTTCTAGACTTGAGGCCTGTTCTCTCTTTATTGAAAAAAACAAAAGGGATGAGAGGTGAACAAGAGGTGTTAAAAACAGGCTAACACAAGCTGAGGCTTTCTCCTGGGCATGATCAGGAAAGATCGAGGACAAAGAAAGAATTAACCTTCTCACTGTGTGATTTCATTCTATTGAATACCACATCCACGTCCCGCCCAAAAGTCTCCCTTATACAATCAACTCGTTTTCCCCTTCTGCTTAGAATAAGAGCCCAATTCCTCAGTGTAGCCTAAACGAGCCCATGCCATCTGACCCAGCCTACCACCCAGCTCTCAAATCTCCCTCTCTCACCAGACAGCAAAGGAGGGCCCACGCGCCATATACATCCCCCAATTTAAAGTAGCCTGCCGGAACATCAACCACATCACCAGGTTTTACTTTTTCAAACCACTATCTGATATAATCTCATTAACTTACTAAAGAGTTTAATAACAAAAATAATAATAGCAGCCAATACACATGGTACTAGGTACAGTGGTACAGCTGAAGCATTTTACATATTAGGTTGAACCCTATAAACATTCCAACTTGTACGACAAAAACGATCACAATGGGTAATTCCATAGCGTTCCACCTAATATGTCAACTTGTCTGCAGCTCACAACCACCTTATGAGCGAGGGCCCAGATGAAGAAGGTGTAGCACAGAAAGGGATCCTAACTTGCCCGGGGTCACGCCGCTAGTTAAGTCCCTGAACCAGGATTTGAACTCAAGCTCAACACCCCCACACTTCAAGAATGCAAGCTCCATGAAGGCAGAGAGCTTTGTTCAAGGCAACATCGCTCCCCAATGCCTCTCACACTGGGCGTGTGCAGTAAGCGCTCGACAACCACACGAACGAACGAACGAACGAACCCTCCTTACGGTCGGAGGCCTCCGTCCCTGACCTCTTCGAGCAGCCCACGCAGAGGCCTGCCCACCCGAGAGGAAGGCAGGGCAGGAAGACCCGGGCGGGCGGGCGGGCGTCCCAGCGACCCGGGAGCAGGATCCGGCCGCGGGGAGCGGCGGCGCGCGCGGGCTCACCTTGAAGTCGCGGCTGTGCTGCGGGGTGTACTCCAGGGTCCAGAGGGCC
>NW_007248545.1:377632-387977 GCF_000164805.1 Carlito syrichta | reverse complement strand
CTGGGGGACCCCAGGGGTGGGTCTCCGTGCTTGCGGGTCAGAGGGCGGAGGCTGGGACGTGCAGGAATCGGGATGCCGCCCCTTCCCAGACTGCGGGAGAGCCGGCGGTCATGGCCCTGGCCGGTCCTGGGCAGGCCAGCCCCGTCTGGCTCCCAAGGGACGCTGCAGAGTCCCTGCCACCTGCGTGCCACCCGAACGGCGTCACAGGGCCTGGCGGGCTTTTCTTTCGGGCTGCACCTTGGAGTCCCAGCGGAACGGTGTTACCGGAACTACCTGCCTTTTCATTCCAGCCTCTAAAACCCCGCTGAGCTCTCGCATCATTCATCCACAATTTATTCCACAAATAATGAGCACCTGCTATATACCAGGCACTGTGCTAGACGCCGGGGAGACTACAAATAATGAAACGAACACGATTTCTGCCTGCCCTCTTGCAGGACGCTTACAATAGCTGTTGTGTCTCACACATTATGCCAAGCATGCACTATCTTTAATCTTCATCACCTTTGAGCAGGTTCAATTCTTACCGATTCAAATCCAAGTTTGATTGAAAGCCCCTCTCTTTGGCCTCTAAACCAAAGATCACAGACCCATAAACGCCGATAGGGCACAGCAATGAGTGAAGAATCATGGTGTTTCCGTCATCATGTTGACCTTCCAATGACCTGGCTCTCAGTGTTGGGGAGAATATCAGGATGATGGGAATTATAGCAAACTGCAAATTGATGTCCCTAAAGAGGTGGCTGCCACTCAACTCCAACCAGTTGTTCCCATGCGAGAATGAGAGCTCAGTGCTGCCAAATCATCAGATTTTTTTTTTTTTTTTTTTTGAAAAGGTAGAAATCCTATTTTTAAGTGCTGGTTCCATTAAAAAAAATAGCGTGGGGGTTGGGGACAGTACATCTCTGGGCTGCCCTCAACCCCGAAGCGCTGGTTTGTTACTTCCTCTCTGTCTCTTCTCTTTGTTAACAGTGCTAGCCTGAATCCCGGTTACTGCAGAAAGGAGAAGTCAGGGAAGGGAGAGTCCTTTGTCATCAAGACTACCTTTTACCACATTCCAAAGTAAATAGCTTTGGCCTCTGGCCTCCCACCTTATTGTAAGTAGAGTTCTTATGGTGGCATCCCCAGGGTGCTCTGCACTGTTCCTAATCGCCTACACTCCCACATCCTAGTCAAAATATCCATTCTTCACGACACCTTGAGCTCATCTGGACATGAGGAAGAAAGACATCTGATCATTCATACTAAAGTGTGAATGCAATGGCCCTCAACTTTCAAAGACACATTTGACACCGGGCTCGGTGGCTCAGTCTGTAATCCCGCGCCTTGGGAGGCTGAAGTGAGTGAATTGCCTGAGTCCATGGGTTCGAGACCCACCTGGGCAACTTGGTGAGCCCTCATCTCTACAATAAAATAAAATTTTTAAAAAGACACATTTGATCCAGACACAACAGCCTTTGCCAAAGCCTTTCCCTATTCTGTGAACACCTTTCCCTGAACCTCTTCACTTAGTCACTTCTCACCCTTAAAATCTCACCTTAGGTATCGCTGCCTCCAGGAGGCATTCCTTCTGCAGGCTCTCTTGGCACCTCTGTCATGACACTACTAACTTGTACTAACTTGACCATGTTGGTATTCAGTTTGCAATCTGTCACTTTCACTAAAGTACAGGTTTCAACACAGCAGAAACCCATTTTACTCATTTGGGGCTACACGGTCAGGTAGCCATCATATAGCAGGATTATTTGGCAACAATATAACTAAACAATGTCTGAACTTTTTTGTGGGACCTATAACAACCCCCGCCCCAGTCTGATCCCTCTCACTATTCTAGACTTGGTCCCCACAGGGCACCAAAGCCGCCTAATCCCTTGGCCAGAATGGTCTTAGAAGAGTTCCTAGTTGGAATGCTCAGATGGTCATTCTTACAGACTCACCCTGAACAACATTCTATAGTGCATCTTCTACTGCCCGTCTCTGTACCCACCCATTACCCAAGCTAGAGAAATTCAAATCAGAAGCAACAGTGCAATGAATATTACCATGTCATGTACGTTTGTCCATCCTTGTCATTGTCTCCTTAGGTTGAAACATTGGATCAAAGTGCAAAGCCGTTTGCACACATATTTGACACCTATTGTCTAGCTGACCTCCAGAAATCCCGCCAGCAAAGAATGAGGCACACGCATTTCCTAAGATAGGGCTGCGTTTTCCAGTCTTTTTCACATTGGCAAATTTGATGACAAATTCACAATGCCAATTTAGTATGTTTTTGTTTGTATGAGGCTGAACATCATGTGCTTTGAGCTCTCCAACACCTAAACTGACTTCCCATCCGGAGGGGATACCAAATTAGGCAGGGCAACTCAAGTTCCCGTTATGAAAACTGGGTAGGGGCTGGAGATTAGGCATTCCCTTTCTCACTCCTAATAGCTAGAGCCCAGGAAGATGACCTAAGAAACACCACCCAAATACTCCTACCTGGACTTTGGCTCTGGAGGTATTGATAAAAGGTTAGGTGGGAATAATACAGTGAATTAATGAATCTAGTGGCTGTATATTTAGCAGTGTGGCAGTACAGTAGTGTATGATACCAGGAGAGATGGCAGCAAGTGTCCAGCTGACTAGTGACAAGTTCCTACTGGTGTCTGCCTCCCTGGGTTTCCGCCCAAGCCTGTTTCTCCAGCTCTGTTTATCCTGTGAGCTAACCTGATAGGCTGCCTATAAATTCCTTTATTACTGAAACTAACCAGTGTCAGTTTCTGTTGTTTGCAAACAAGAAAATGACTAGCAGTACCTTTTTATTAGCAATTTGTATTTTTACTGGTGTGATTTACCTGCATGCATCATTTGCCTATTTTTCTTTTTGGAGTATTCCTTTTATAAATGTTGACAGATAAAGTATTTGTATGGGAATTACACTATTTCTTGGTCTATACCATTCCCTTTGGTTAGTTACTTTTTAACCCTGTTTACAATGTTTTTATATAACATAGAGATTTAAATTATTTTATATTGTCAAGTGGATCCATCTTTTTCATAAAGGTTTCTGATTTTTTTTACGTGCTTATACAAACAGCCTTCCCCTACTCCATGATCTTAAGAATATTCATCTATATTTTCATTTTGTTCTGTTAAGGGTTTTCTTCTTACTTCTTGTTGTCTCCATCTGGAATTTATTTTTGTGTGAGAAATTAAGAAGGAATCTTGCCTTTTCTCCAACCTACATGACTACCCAATTGTCTCAGTATCTTATTTATTTATTTATTTGTTTACTTTCTTATTTATTTATTTTTGAGTCAGGGTCTCACTCTTTTGCCCAGGCTGGAGTGCAGTGGCATAATCATAGCTCACCACAGCCTCAACCTTCTGGGCTCAGGTGATACTTTCACCCCAGCCTCCCAAGTACCTGGGACTACAGGTGCACACCACCATGTCTGGCTAATTTTTTTTTATTTTTTGTAGAAATGAGGTCTCACTATGTTGCCTGAATGCCTTGCTTTCTCACCTCCAAGCCCAGCACTTTGGGAGGCTGAGGCAGGAGGATTGCTTGAGCCCAGAACTCCACATACATTTAAGGTTTTAAAAAATTCTGTTCTATCCCATTGATATGTCTCCATATTCCAGGATGATGTAGTCTTAGAATATACTGAAATGTTTGATAGGGCAATACCTTCTAGTATTTTATTAGCTGTCTGTTTATTCTCTCAAATGAATTGAATTCTTAAGGGGAATCGATGTACATAGATTAATTTAGGAAAAATGGACATGATCACAATATTTATCTTCTTATCTGAGAATAAAGTATGCCTTTTAAAAATTATACAAGGGCTTTTAATGTCCCACAGAGTATTATCATTTCCTTTCATAGGTCTTGCATACTAATAAGTTTATTCTTATCTGTTGCTGTTATGAATGGGATATTTTCAATGCCATTGTATTTTCTATTGTTTGTCTGTAGAACAAAATTCTTTTTGTAACCAGCCACCTTGATATATTTTAGTTCTTTCTCATAATTTTCAGTTAATTAACTTGGGTTCTTCAGGAATTTGTATCAGTGCCTCTTCCTTTATAACTTTTGTATGTCACCTTTATTTCTCTTATCTAATTGTCCTTCCAGAGTTCTGTCAGTAATAGTAATGAGAGTAGGAAAGTCTGCATTGTTTCTGGCATTAATAGCAATTCTTCCAGTGTTTCCCCATTAAGCATGATGCTTGCTTTTGGCTTGAGATATATATTATTTATTACATTGACGTGGTATCCATTTATTCCTAGTGCAGAAAGGGTTATTACCAGAAATGGATCTTGAATTTTGTCAAATGCCTTCTAAGCATCAACAGGAGATGAGCATCCACTTTCTTCTCCTTTGACCTAAATACTCATCTTGCAGTTCTTGGCTGCAAACAACATAAACTACTTTTACTCGTGTAAACAGAAAAGGAGTTCATTAGAAGGATATCAATAGCTCACAGAACGGTCAGAAAAGCTTCAGATCAGACTTGGGAAACCAGGGAAGGCCCTACTCCAGAAAATCTTGCTCAAGACGTCATTGTTGGCACCATTTGTGAAGCTGGCTCCCAAAGTGTTGGGATTACAAACATGAGCCACAGCACCCAGCCATCATCATCAGCATCATCAAACAGTGGCAACCACGCAGCTTGGCTCTTGGTTCTAGTGTAGCCACTGTAAATAATCATGAGTAAATTTCAGTTGTCTCTGAACTTTTCTGTCACACCTTCAACATTCTAAGCTCAAAGTGGAAGCATCTATTTGATTGAGTTGGGTCCTGCAGTTATCATGGTGAGAGACAGAGCTGCCACCCATTAGCGTGAGATTCCCCCCAAAAAGGAGAATCCAGATTGTTTATTGCTGGATAACCAAAGCTGACAAATGTCTGTTACACACTGTTCATGTGGGTTATCATACTGATAGCATTAAATGTATTCTTTTATCTCTTTACCAACATTTCATATAGAATTTTATATCTAAATTTACAAGAAAGCCAGTTTTCAGGGTGTGTGTGTGTGTGTGTGTGTGTGTGTGTGTGTGTGTGTATAGGTGGGCATTGTCTTAGTTAGATTTCAGTTTTATCAGCTTTTCTTTTTTTGAGTTAGGGTCTCACTCTGTCACCTGAGCTGGAGTGCAATGGCAGGATCATGGCTCACCGCATCCTCCACCTCCTGGGTTAAGGTGATCTTTCCACCTCAACCTTACGAGTAGCTGGATCTATAGGCTTGCACCACTACACCTGGCTTTTTTTTTCTTCTTTTTTTTTCTTATAGAGACAAGGTCTCACTATGTTGCTCAGGCTGGTCAATTCCTGGGCTCAAGCAATTGTCTTACGTCAGGCTCCCAAAGTGCTGGGATTACAGGCATGAGCCTCTGCACCCAGCCACACAGCCTTTTAAAAAAAACAGCTATGAGGCATCCCCATTTTCTTTAGGCTCTGAAACAATTTAAATAATGTGTTTCTTTTAAAGGTAAAATAATTCACTCAGTTTGCTCTCTGGATTTGGTGAGGGTGGGCAGTTCTTGGAAATACATTTTTAATTTTCATCCATCAATATTGGTCTGGATTGTCTTTCTCTATTTGGGTTAATTTCAGTCATTTTACCTTGCTAGAAAAAATTACTCATATTTCCAATCCATTAGTAAAACCTTACAATGAATTATCTTAAGGTTCTATTTTCTTTGTTAGCTCAGGGCCATAGAAGTGAGTTAAACATATTCCCCAATTTGTGACTCTGTTATTCTTGGTGTATGTTGTTGGCCCCCCTCATCCCCTATTCATTGGCGCTTTCCAAAGACACTTCCTGAGCCACAGGATTGTACCCAGCAGGTGCTCTGCCAGTACCTTCTGGGATCCTTCCGCCTTTTCTGTGTGCCCTCCCCCAGCTCCTGTGTATTTTGCTGTTCTAATGACTGCACCTGTGACTCTCTTTGATGACTGCCTCTAGGCTGCTGGCATGGCATGGAAGGCACACACAGAGAGCTGAAAGTGCCTAGGAAATTGTCTCCTGGGGTGGTTCTTTTTTAAAATTTTTTATTTATTTATTTTTTTAGTTGTAATCTCCCTCTGCAGCCCCGACTGGAGTACTGTGAAACAGATCGTGGCTTACCGCAGCCTTGATCTCCTGGGCTCAGGCAATCCTTCCACCTCAACCTCCTGAGTGGCTAGGACTATAGGTGTGCACTACCACACCCTGCTAACTTTGGGGGTTTTTTTTGTAGAGACAAAGTCTCGCTATGTTGCCTGAACTTCTGGGCTCAAGAGATCCTCCCACCTTAACCAAAGTGCTGGCATTACAGGCTTGAGTCTCTGTGCCTGGCCTTCTCAGATGGTTCTTAACCAATGACTGCTGGGTGCAAGAGTATGACTGCCTCCAGCCATGGCAGCTTTTGAGGTATAATTTACATTCCAGAGGCCCCTGTGGGGTTAGGCTGAAAGTATTCTTTCCAGGACGTTGCCCCAAACTCCATTCTTGTTTGACTTCTTTCTTTTCCTTGATCAGCTTTCTTTGACCCCTTACCGCACTTCTGAGCTCTCTTCCTTAATAAGTCACTTGCACATGAATTCTCATCTCACAGTCTTGTTCTGGGAAACTAGTCTAAGACAAAAGTGATTTAACGTAGTTTCTGCCCTTAATGAGTGGCATGCCATCTAACAAATTACACCATAACACCTAAATGTTGTAATAGACATAAAAATAAAATTCTGGGAGAGTACAGAAGATAAGGTAATGACTCAATTGGGGGGTGCTATGGCCAGAATATTTGTGTTCCTCCAAAATTCATGGGTTGAAACCCTAACCCCCAAAGTGCTGGTATTAGGTGGTGAGGCCTTTGGAATGTGGTTAGGTTATAGAGGCAGTGCCCTCAGGAACAGGATTACAGCTCTTATAAAAAGAGGCCCGATCATCTTTTTATCTCTTTTTATCAGGCAAGGACTCAGTGAGAAGGCATTTTCTACAAACCAGGGTCTCACCAGACATAGATCTCCCAATGTAATGATCTTGGACTTCCCAGCTTCCAAGAACTATGGTAAATAAATTTCTGTGGTTTATATGCTGTGGTTTGTATTTTGTTATAACAGTCCAAACTGACTAAGATAGGAGATACTAAACACTTCGTTTAGAAAGTGTTAGTCAGGCAGGATTTGGTGGCCCAGCCTGTAATCCCAGCATTTTGGGAGACCGACGCTAGTGGATTGCCTTAGCCTGCAGGTTCGAGACCAGCCTGGGCAACTTGGTGAGACCTAGTCGCTACAATAAATAAAAAATTAGCAGGGTGAGGTAGCGTGCACCTGTAGTTCCAGCTACTTGGAAGGCTGAGGCAGAAGGATCGCCAGAGCCCAGCAGGTCGACACTGGGGTGGCCATGAGCATGCCACTGCACGTCAGGTGGGTGACAAAGTGAGACTCCAACTCAAAAAAAAAAAGTGTTAGTCAATCTGGGTCTTGAAGGATGAATAGGAGTTTGCTGAATAGAAAATACAGTGTGCAGATGGGGTGTTACAAGTAGAAAGCACCTGGGCCATCTTGCAATTACAAATAACATAGGTTTCCTATGCTTTAGGGATTCAAAATGTAGTGAATGAGTTAGGGAAGCCAAACAGGTCTTAGAGAAATTATAGTGCAAGGGGTAAGCTAGGGCAAGAATAGATAAGATGCTGTTGTTCTTGAGAATGGAGCTGGGCCTGAAAGAGTAAAAAGGAGCTTCCTAGGCAGAGAAGGAAGTGAGGGAAACTTCAGTAGAAAGAATCGCATGTGTAAAGACACAGAGTCAGGAAAAAGCTTGGTGTGTCAAGGGAACCTGAGGAGTTCGAGGTGACTCTACAGACTCAGAATTACATGATAAGAAACATATGCCCTTTCTATTAATTTCCTTTAAAAGGAAAACTCTCCATGTGGTGCTAGTCTATTTTGTAAACCTTTTCAATGCACACATCTTTCTTTCCTCTTTTGAACACAAATAGAGCAAGCCTCAACCTCAGAACCTTCAGCAAGCAACAGTATTGTGGCATTTTGTATTTCCCATCCCACATGCTCTTTGAGAATCTTGCCATGATCAAGAGGTAGAACTATGCTCCATGCCTTTTGAAACTCGGTGAGCTTTTGTGGCTGCCTCAACAAATGAAATTCAACCAAAGTGACACTATGTGACTTCTGAGACCAAATCATAATAGGGTGTGTGTGTGTGTGTGTGTGTGTGTGTGTGTGTGTGTGTGTGTGTGTGTGTTCCATTTGGCTCTCTCTCTCTCTCACACCCTGGGAGCCCAGCTGCCATGCTATGAGGAATCCCGGGTCACATTTAGAGCCCCATCTGGAAATGGATCAAACTCTAGGCCCTGGCTGAGTTCCAACTGACAACTAACACCACCTTGCCAGTCATGCAAGAAAGCAGACTTGGAAGCAGAGTCTTCCACTGTCAATCAATTTACCCCAGTGATGCCGTACAGAGCAAAGACAAGACCTCCCTGCCGGGCCCTACCCAGATTGCAGATTCATGGGCAAAATAGATATTGTGTTGTTTTAACCCTTTAGGCATTGGGAGTCATTTGCTACTTGGGTAACCAGAGCAAGTATCTAGATAGATTTGAATTATGTTGTTTTGTTTTCCTCTATTTGTTTTTACATTTGCCCTCTATGTATAGCCATACTGATCTTCCACTTGCTGTAGCAGTGTGAAATTTTCTTTGAAAATACATTTACCCCTTGAGTGTGGGCTAGACTTAGTGACTCACTTCTAAAGAACACAGTGTGGAAAGGGAAAAATAATCACTTTATAGTAGAGAAATCTGGCAGACGCTACCTAAACCAGGAGATCAAGGTTAACATTAACGGTGATGTCATGTTGATATCAAGTATCTTCTGTTAGGATGTGATAAAGACAGCACTTCACCTTTGTGGATTACTTCACCCAAACACACAAGCCCAGTCTAATCATGAGTAAAAGCATCAGACACCTACATTTAGGGACATTCTACAAAATTAACTGTCAAGGTCAGGAAAAAAAACTGAGAAAATGTCACAGACCAGAGGAGACTAAATAGATATGAGAAGTAAATGCAACACAATATCCAAGATTGAATCCTGAAAAAGAATATTAGTGGAATCACATTCTTTCTCTTACCCTGGGAGCCCTGATAAAACACAAATAAAATCTGTAGATTAGCTAATAGCGTCATGCCAATGTTAATTTATTGGGTTTAACAAATGCAGCACAGTACCATGATGATGGGAAATGTTAACATTAAGGGATAGTGGATGAAGGACAGACATGAGCTCTCCATACTTTTTTTTTTTTTTGTCACCTAGGCTAGAGTGCAGTGGCAACTATCATAGCTATCATAGCTCACTGCAGCCTTGAACTCCTGGGCTCAAGCGAGCCTTCCTTCTCAGCCTCTTGAATAAGGGAGACTACAGGCATGTGCCACCACACTCAGTTAATTTTTAAATTTTTTGTAGAGAAGAGGTCTCACTATGTTGCTCAGGCTGGTTTCAAACTCCTGGACTCAAGCAATCCTCCTACCTTGGCCTTCCAAAGTGCTGGGATTCCAGGCATGAGCCATGGCTCCTTGGCTATCTCTGTACTGTCTTTGCAACTCTTCTGTAAATCTAAAATTATTCCAACATAAAAAGTTTATTAAAAATACATTTATGCTCAGTAGGCTTGAGCCCAGGAGTTTGAAGCTGTAGGGCACTATGGTCATGCCTGTGAACAGCCCCTAAATTCAAGCCCGGACAACATAGCAAGACTACATCTCTTCAAAAAAAAATTTTTGAGTTTAAAAATAAAGAGTAAATTCAAAAACTAACATTAAGGCTGGGTGCAGTGGCTCACACTTGTAATCCCAGGACTTTGGGACGCCGAGGCAGGGGGATAACTATAAGTCAGGAGTTGGAGACCAGCCTGGGCAGGCCTCATCTTTACCCAAAAAAAAAAAAAAAATTATAGAGAAATAGAGATATACAAAATTTTGTAAGGATGACTTGAGGATAACTGAGGAAACACTGATTCTTTTGAGGGAGAAGTCACATCTGGGCCAAGTGATGTGATTGTTTGGTTCAAGGAAGTGGGGTTCGCAGTTTCCAGGTCTCTGAGATCAGGCAGGCAAGAATGGAGAGGGAGTCTGGGGACCCTCACTCACATGACAAAAGGCAGAGAAACAATTCCTCCTGGGAATCCTAAGATCATTTCAGAAGGAATCAAGAACAATGGAACAGAGATCCTGGTCCTGCCCAGGAAGACTTCCAAAAACTCGGGGGCATTCCAGATGCTTGAGTGACACTAGAACTCAAAGAAAAGAAAAAAGAAAAACTTGAACTTCTTTTTTTTTTTTTTTT
>NW_007248545.1:360502-377512 GCF_000164805.1 Carlito syrichta | reverse complement strand
TTTTTGGTTTATTGTAGAGATGAGGTCTCGCTGCCCAGGCAGGTCTCGAACCCGTGGGCTCAGGCAATCCACTCACCTCAGCCTCCCAAAGGTGCGGGATTACAGGCTTTGACAAAATAAGAGAATCATGAGTTTCATTCCAGTGTAAATATTTGACAAATATTGGAGTGCTTACTATGTGCTCGGCATCTGTTCAAGATTCTGGGGATGCGGCACTGAAAATACAAAGTGTTTTCCATTCTGTCATGGGAGATGACAGAAAATTAAGCAAATACTGTATGCAGTATAATTTCAGATACAGACAGTAGCTTTGCAGAAAAATAAAACCAAGTAAGGAGATAGGGCGTGCTGGGGCAGAGACTAGTTTATGTAGAGTGTTGAAGATGGCCTCTCTGAGAAGGGATAATTGAGCAGGGAGCTGAATGAGGTGAGGGAGACCAGTCCAGACAGAGGCAAGAAGTGCAAAGACCCTGAGCTAGGAAGGAGTCTGGCATGGTCCAGGAAGAGCAAGATCAGAGTGGTTGCTGTAAATGAGCAAAGCAGGAAGTGGTGGGGGAGGTGGAGGAGATGGGCAAGGGGTCAGATAATGTAGGATCTTGTTCTAGGAGTTTGAGACCAGCCTGGGCAGCATAGCAAGATCTCATCTCTTAAAAAAAATTTTTTTTAAATTAGCCCAAGGGTATGCCTGTAGTCCCAGCTACTCGAAAAGCTGAGGCAGGAGGATAGCTTGAATCCAAGAGGTCTAGGCTACCCTCAGCCATGATCCTGCCACTGTACCCCCTCCTGAGGACACAGCAAGAACCCATCTCAAGAACGAACAAAACAAACACACAAAAACAATTAGAACGTGTTGCAGAGAGCTGAAGACTAAAATTAAAATCAAGACAAAATAAAAGCCCTAGAAACTGCTGTCAGTTATAATTTGGATATAATGCAATGTATAATATGTTATTATCTGAGTGATTCAGAACTTTGGAAGTTAAATTTGAGGATGGAAAGATTTCCAGAAAAATAAGGCCAGGCATAGTGGCTTATGCCTGTAATCCCAATACTTTGGGAGGCCGAGGTAAGAGGATTGCTTGAACCCTAGAGTTTAAGACCAGCCTAGGCAACATAGTGAGATCCATTTCTACAAAAAATAAAAAAATTAGACAGGTGTGGTGGCACACAGCCACTCAGGAGGTTGAGGTGGGAGGATTCCTTAAGTCTAGGAGATCAAGGCTCTTGAGTGAGTCATGATCATGCCACTGCATTCCAGCCTGGGTGACAGAGTGAGACCCAAACTCAAAAAAGGAAAAGATAAGAGAAAAGAAAAATAGTGTAAGTTAAACATATCAATTTTCCTTTTTTTCACACCAAAATTTTACTAAAATTAGAGTGAAAGAAAATATATGTAGAACAACAATAGAGATCAGATGAGGAAAAACCAGTCAATGAGATTGTATAAGTCAAGATTCCATCAGAAAAACAGAAACAAACACCGGGAGTACTTCAAGTAGGAACGACTTGAATGCGGGCAAGTCCAGGCATACCCTGCCACGGGAAGGCGGGGAAACAAAGGGCAGGGCAGGCCAGCTACTGATACCAATCTCAGACTTTTGCAACTAAGGGCACAAATCTCAAGAGCTCCCCTGGAAACTCTGGGCCCTTAAGGACTGGGCCAGGACTAGAGGAAGGTGAGCGAGGCAGTCTCCTTGGACACATGCTTTAAGGGGTCATCAAAGAATATTTTTAATGCAATATATTTTAAAATATTACATATTTATTTCTCAAAAGTGGAAGTTGTGCCAATTTATTAACTACTTTATTTTTAGAAATGAAGTTTCACCATGTTGTCCAGGCTGGTCTTGAATTCTGGGGCTCAGATAATCCTTTCGCATCAGCCTCCTTAGTAGCTGGGACTACAGATGTGAGACACTAGCCTGGCAAGATTTATTGATTTCTAATTGACAAATAATAATTTTGTGTGCGTGTGTATTGTGTATATATATACATATTCATATTTGTTCTGTGCCATTGTCTTTAAATATATATATAGTTTTTGAGGCTGAAAGTGAGTTCTACCGTCTGGCCTCTCCTCTGCTGCCACCATGAGCTTCACCACTAGCTCCACCACCTACTCCACCAACTACCAGTCCCTGGGCTCCATCCAGCCACCCAGTCTCCGGCCCACCAGCAGCACAGCCAGTGTTTATGCAGGCGCCGGTGGCTCGGGCTCCTGGATCTCTGTGTCCAGCTCCACCATCTTCCAGAGTGACTGGGAGTCCGGGGGCCTGGCTACGGGAATGGCCGGGAGTCGGGAGGCATCCAGAGCGAGAAGGAGACCATGCAAGAGCTGAACAACTGCCTGGCCTCCTACCTGGAGAGGGTGAAGAGTCTGGAGACTGAGAACTGGAGGCTGGAGAACAAAATCCAGGAACACCTGGAGAAGAAGGGACCCCCAGGTCAGAGACTGGGGACATTACTTCAAGACCATTGAGGACCTGAGGGCTCAGATCTTTGTAACTTCTGTAGACAATGCCCACATCATTCTACAGATTGACAATGTCCGTCTTGCTGTTGATGACTTTAGAGTCAAGTATGAGACAGAGCTGACCACGTACCAGTCTGTGGAGAGCGACATCCATGGGCTCCACAAGGTCACTGATGACACCAACGCCATCTGGCTGCAGCTGGAGACAGAGATCGAGGCTCTCAAGGAGGAGCTGCTCTTCATGAAGAAGAACCATGAGGAGGAAGTAAAAGGTCTACAAGCCCAGATTGCCAGCTCAGGGTTGACCGTGGAGGTAGATGCCCTCAAATCTCAGGACCTCAGCAAGATCATGGCGGACATCTGGGCCCAGTATGATGAGCTGGCTCAGAAGAACCAAGAGGAGCTGGACAAGTGCTGGTCCCAGCAGATCGAGGAGAGTACCACAGTGGTCACCATGCAGTCTGCAGAGATTGGAGCTGCCGAGGTGACACAGAGCTGAAATGTACAGTGCAGTCTTTGAAGACTGACCTGGACTCCGTGAGAAACCTGAAGGCCAGTTTGGAGAAGAGCCTGAGCGAGGTGGAGGCCCACTTCGCCATGCAGATGGAGCAGCTCAATGGCACCCTGCTGCACCTGGAATCTGAACTGGCACAGACCCGGACAGAGGGCCAGCGCCAGGCCCAGGAGTAGAGTCTCTGCTGAACATCAAGGTCAAGCTGGAGGCTGAGATCGCCACCTACCACCGCCTGATAGAAGACGGAGAGGACTTCAGTCTCAGTGATGGCCTGAGACTGTAGCTCCATGCAGACCGTCCAAAAGACCACCATCTGCAGAATAGTGGACGGCAAATTGGTGTCTGAGACCAATGACACTAAAGTTATGAGGCATTGAGGCAGCGGGAGCAGGGTGCCCTTCGGGGAAGCAGGAAGCCAATAAAATGTCAGAGGTCAAATATATATATATATATATATATTTATATAGTTTTTGAGTCAGGTCTCACTCTGTCCCCCAGGCTGGAGTGCAGTGACACAATTATAGCTCACCACAGTTTAGACCTCCTGGGCTCAGGTGATCCTCCCATCTCAGCCTCCTGAGTAACTGAGACCTCAGGTGCATACCACCATGTCTGGCTAATTTTTTTGATTTTTTTGTAGAGATGAAGTTTTGCAATGTTGCCCAGGCTGGTCTCAAACTCCTGGGCTCAAATGATCCTCCTGCCTCGGGCTCTCAAAGTGTTGGGATTACAGGCATGAGCAGCTGTGTCCAGCCTTCATTGTGTATATTTATGGAGTACAGTGTGATGCTTCGATCTATGTATACATTATAGAACAATTCAATTAAACGAATTAACATTTTAATGAGATACTTTCAGAAACAAATTTAATACATAAAAATATCCATGATAAACAAAATGTCAAAATTTTAAATAAAAAACAAAATTTGATCCTGCACTTGCGTGACCCTCTCTCACTCACATCTCCGGAGTCCTGACCCTGCTCAAGGGCTCTGAGAGGACTGACTTAGTATCTTTTTAGCTACCCACAGTACTAAAAGGGGTGATTTGTAGCAGCATGCCTGGAAGCTAGGGAGGACCTCTGATCTGCTGTCTACTCTTCCCTCTTCCCACAACTGCAGCCAAAGAACAACAGCTTCTTCCTTCATTTTCCAAACTGCTCATGGCAAACTCTAAAAAGAGATTCTTGGAAACACACTTCTAGGCTTCTTCCCTGTGATGCAGAAGAAACTCTCGAAGAGAAAGGTAATGCTGTCAAGTTAGTAACAGACAATCCAGCAGAGAAATGTCAAGAAGTTTCAGAAGCTGGACATCAGGTACAAATATTACCAGAACTGAGAAATATGACCATCAAATACTTGCAGAAAAGAAGACAGTAAGCAAATCTTTATAGAATCTCTATGAGGACAGTATTATGGGCCAAAGTGGGCTCCCCTCAAATTTAAATGTTTTAGTTCTAACCAATAATACCTCTGCCCTGACCAAATCCACTTTTGTCATGTGGTTCCAGACTGGTATAGGTGACAGTCAGTAGGAAGTTGGCATTCTTTTCCAAATAAATAGCCAGGTCCCTGAAAAGGTCTGTACACAGTAACGTTTGGGGATCTTACACAAATGTCTGGCTCCCTTCTGAACATCTTATTATGAGGCCCTCTGAGTTGAAAAGCCCCACCTCACATCCACAGCTTTTCAGTACCTCACTGTGAAAGAGAAATAATCATATCAGGATCATCAGATATTTAAGGAAAGTCCCCAATGTTGAGAGGCAGGCAAAATGAGCAACCAGGGAAAAAAAGAAGGAAAGAGAGAAAGGAAGGAAAAGGAAGGAAGGAAAGAAAGAAGGAAGAAGAGAGAGAGAGAGGGAGAGAGGGAGGGAGGGAGGGAAGGAAGGAAAGAGGGAGTCAAAAAACAACAGGTGCTGGCAACAGGGGCTGTGAAGAAAAGGGAACATTTCTATACTGTTGGTGGGAATGCACGCTAGTCCAACCTCTATGGAAAGCAGTGTGATGATTCTTAAAATAACTAAAAATTCATCTTCCATACTATCCAGCAATCCCTCTCTTGGGAATATACCCAGAGGAACATAAATCACTCTACAAAAAAGACACCTGTACACACGTTTATTGCCGCATGATTCACAATGGCAAAAACACAGACCCAATACAGCTGCCAATAGAAAGTGAACTGGATAAAGAAAATGTAGTGCATATACATATGGAGTATTATGCAGCCATAAAGAAGAACACAATTATGGCCTTCGCAACAACTTGGATGCAGCTGGAGACCATCATACTACATGAACTATCACAGAAACAAAGAATGGAATACCACATGTTCTCACTCATAAGTAGGTCCTGAACACTAGTCACATCAGCACAAGGGAGGAGTTGGCAGTCACTGGGAACTGACAGGGGAGGGAAGGAGAGAGGGAGGGGGGCACATGACAACACAAAGGGTACCTGGTACATTACCAAGGGGAATGAGGGCCAGTGGGAAGCCCAAACTTCGCCTGCAAGCAGCCTACTTATGTAATTAATCCTCACTTGTACCCCACAACTCTATAATAAATTAATTAAATTTAAGGAAGAAAGAAAGGAGGGAGAGAGGGAGGGGAAGGAAAAAGGAAGGAAGGAAACTGGGAGGAAATTGAGGCAAAGCAGAGAGCTGAAAAAGACAAAAAAAGTTACTTAATATGCTCGAAAAGATAGAATATTGCATCTATAAAATAATAACATGATTTAAAAAACACAAATAGGCCAGATGCTGAGACTCATTCTTGCAATACCAGCATTATGGGAGGCTGAGATGGGAGGATTGCTTGACCTCAGGAGTTTGAGGCTGTGGTGAGCGGCGATCATGCCACTGAACTCTATCCTGGGCAACAAAGTAAGATCCCAACTCAAAAATAAATAAATAAATAAATAAATGACTTTTGGAAATTAAAAATTGACAGAAGAAATTTAAATTGACTGGAAGAGTTGAAAAATAATATTGCTGAAATCTTCTAGAAAGTAGAATTTAGGCCAGGTGCGGTGCCTCAAGCCTGTAATTCCAGCAATTTGGGAGGCTGAGATGAGAGGATTGCCTGAGCTCAGGGGTTCGAGACCAGCCTGGGCAAATTGGTGAGACCTCAAAAAAATTAGCCAGGCGTGGTGGTGCACACCTGTAGTTCCAGCTACTGGGAAGGCTGAGGTGGAAAGATCACTTGAGCCCAGCAGGTGGAGATTGCAGTGGTCGTTAGCATGCCACTGCACTCCAGCCTGGGTGACAAAGTGAGACTCCAACTCAAAACTAAAAATTAAATTAAATTAAAAATAAAGTAGAATTTAAAAATATAGATGCAAACAAAAAGAAAAAATAATATAATTATCTTTTATTAATTAATAAAATTAATGAGAATCAATTCATTGAAGTTAAATAATCACCTGACAGCAGCTGTACAAAAAGAGCAGGAATTTTTACCAGAAAATGATAATAGAAAATGTCCAGAACTGGAGAATATGAGTTTCCAGTTAAAAGTAACCTAGCACAGTGTATTTTTACAAGATTTGTGCTGAGGCATGTAACTGGGAAATGCAACATCAAAAATAAAAATATCTTTAAAATGTCCATAATGAAAAAACAGGTCACAAAAGTCACACAAAAAAGCAACAATCAGAACTTTATCAAACTTTCACAAACAACACAAGAAGGGAAACACAATGAAGTAAAATTGTGTTTGTGAAGTAAAATTCCTCAAAATAATGAGGAAACATTTTCTATCTAGAATCCTATTCTATTCCCAGGCAAACTATCAATCAAGTGTGAAGATGGAATAAAGTCATTTTCATGCAATGACTCAAAAAATGTACTTCCCTTGACTTCTTTGTCAGAAAACTATTGGAAAATATACTCATCCAAAATGAAGGATTAAGCCATAAAGACTGACAGGAGAGCTGGGGTACAGAAGACCCAACACAGAGAGAAGCCAAAGAAAAGCCCAGAATGCTTAGAGAACAACCAGTTCAGACTAAGATTACAGGAGCCTCTAGAAAAGAAGTTTACAGGGAGGAAAAATGAGAAATTTGATGTGTCTGACTACATGAAACAAATATTTTTAGCAGAATTTAGCAATTCAAAAGAATTAGAGACAGTGACAGAGAGAATTAAGCAAACAAAAACAAGAAGCCATACCTCCAAGGAACATACAGAAGTTGACCAAAAGAGGAAATGTAATCACAGCAAATGACACAGATTGGTATGGAATAATATTTACATAGTCATAATAACATAGAACATTAAATAAAAACTGTTTCTTGACCATACTGAGAGGGTGGTAGGAGTACATGGTGCTGTGAAAGGGCTAAGTCCTTTTCTACACTGTGGGTGTCATTGCTAGTATCTATTCTCCCCTTACAATTTACCAGTAGAACCCTGATGTTGTTTGGGAGAGCAACATATCCAGCTTTAAAATACCATTTTCATCTGAGAGTACTGTGAGACACAGTCTTTGTGACTGAAATGGAACAGAAACCTGTAGCACTTTATGGGAAAGTTTTTCTTTCCTGATTTTGGTGCTATTCCTTCCACCCTGGCAGGCTATTTCTTCCTCTCAGGAAAGAGGACTCCAGGGCTGGGGATGCAGCAGCCATCTTGTGAGACCAAAGATATAAACCACATACTAAGGATGAAGGAACCAATGAAAACAGGAGACTCACTCTTGATGAAATCCTCAGGTAACTGAACTAACCTCTATGTAACGGTAATACACAAACAGAAAATGAAATGGGAAACAAAACATTTGCCATAACACCAAAACTCATCAAATGCCTAGGAATAAATCTTACCAAAAGCATGTAGGATCCCTACACTGAAAACTACACAACATTGCTGAGAGAAATTAAGAAACCCTAAATAAATGAAAGACAATACCATATTCACGATTAGAAGACTTAATATTGTAAAGATGTCAAATCTCACAAAACTGATCTATAGATTCAGTACATTCCCTAGCAAAATTGCAGCAAGCTTGTGTGTGTGTGTAATTTGACAAGGTAATGCTAAACTTTATGAGGACGTACAAAATACCTTGAATAGCCTAAATAATCTTGAAGAATGAGGACTTATACTACCAGAGATCAAGACTTTACAGAAAGGACTGAGCTTTCTAACTTTGTTGATATCTGTTCTTTATTATTTCCTTCATTCCACTTTATTTGGGCTTAATTTACAGTTCATTGGGATAGGAGTCAGAATCTTGATTTTCTTTTTTTTAATCAATATTATTATGATATTGTGGGGTACAGTTAAGGGTTAGGTATACAAATATGCTTTGTTCAGGCACCCTTATTGACAAGAGGTGTCTTCCCATCCCCTGACAGATATTTACTACTATTAATCCCATCTCCCTTCCCCTTCCCCCCCATAGTTTCCCACCACTGTCAGTCATTTTCTTATAGTATTACACTGGATGTTCAAGGTCCACTGTATGAGTGAGAACATGTGATTCTCAGATCTTTGTTTCTGTGAGAGGTCACTCAGTATTATAGACTCTAGTTCCATCCAGGTTGCTGTGAAATTCATGATTTTGTTCTTTTTTATGGCTGCATAGTATTCCATCGTGTATATGTACCACCTTTTTTTAATCCAGTCTTCTTTTGATGGACAGCATGGTGCTTCCAGGTTCTTGCTATTGTGAACAATGCTGCGATAAACATACGTGTGCAGGTATCTTTTTTATAGAGTGATCTGAGTTCTTCAGTGTATATTCCCAGTAGAGGGATTGCGGGGTCATATGGGAGGTCAATATTTAGAGCTTTTAGGAATCGCCATACTGTTTTCCACAGAGGTTGCACTAGTTTGCACTCCCACCAACAGTGTAGAAGTGTTCCCTTTCCGCCACACCCTCTCCAGCAACTGTTATTTTTTGAGTTATTGATAATTGCCATTCTGACTGGAGTTAGGTGGTATCTCAGTGTGGTTTTGATTTGCATCTCCCTGATGATTAGTGAGGTTGAACATTTTTTCATGTGTCTGTTGGCTGCTCGGATGTCTTCCTTTGAGAAGTGTCTGTTCATATCTTTTGCCCATTTTATAATGGGGTTGTTTGTTTTTTCTTTTCAGCACATTTGAGTTCCTTGTAGATCCAAGATGTTAAGCCTTTGTCAGACCTGGAGTTGGCAAATACTTTTTCCCAGTCTGTAGGCTGTCTCCCTCCTCTCTTGATGGTTTCTTTGGCTTTGCAGAAGCTTGTCAGTTTAATGAGGTCCCACTTGTCTATCTTATCTCTAATGGCCTGTGGGTTTCAGGTTTTGTTCAGGAATTGGATGCCAGTTCCAATTTCCATGAGGGTAGGTCCTTCATTTTCTAAGGTTCTTATGGTTTGAGGTTTTACATTTAGGTCTCTGATCCATTTAGAGTTAATTTTTGTGTATGGGGATAGACAGGGGTCCTGTTTCAATCTTCTGCATGTAGTCAGCCAGTTTTCCCAGCACCATTTACTGAATAGGTTCTCCTCTCCCCAGTGGTAGGTGGTGGAGACTTTGTCAAAGATGAGCTGGTTGAGAAATTGAGGTTTTGCTTCTGGAATCTCAATTCTATTCCATTGATCTATATGTCTGTTCCTGTACCAGTACCAAGCTGTTTTGATTATTGTAGCTTTATAGTAAAGTTTGAAGTCTGGTAATGTGATACCACCTGCTTTGGTTTTTTTGCTGAGGATTGTTCTGGCTATTCTTGGTCGTTTGTGTTTCCATATGAATTCCTGTGTTGTTTTTTCTAGGTCTGAGAAGTATGTTGCTTGCAATTTGATGGGTATTGCATTAAATCTGTAGATTGCCTTAGGTAAGATGGACATCTTCACAATGTTGATTCTTCCTATTATGAGCATGGGATATTTTTCCACTTGTTTGTGTCATCTTTGATTTCTTTGAGCAGTGTTTTGTAGTTTTCATTGCAAAGGTCTTTCACATTTCTGGTTAGGAAGATGCCAAGGTATTTCATTTTTTTTGTGGCTATTGTGAATGGAATTGTGCTTTTTATTCGGGTTTCTGTTTGTTTATTATTGGTGTAAAGAAATGCAATTGTCTTTTGCACATTTATTTTATATCCTGAGACTTTGACAAAGTCCTTTATCAGTGTAAGAAGGTTTTTGTCAGATTCTCTTGGGTTTTCAAGGTACACAATCATGTCATCTGCAAAGAGAGATAGCTTGACTTCCTCTTTTCCTATTTGAATACCCCTGATTGCCTTCTCTTCTCTGATTGCTCTAGCCAGGACTTCCAGTACTATATTGAACAGGAGAGGTGAGAGTGGGCAACCTTGTTTTATTCCAGTTTTCAGGGGAAATGGTTCAAATTTTTGTCCGTTTAGGAGTATGCTGGCTGTGGGTTTCTCGTAGATGACTTTTACTATTTTAAGGCATGTTCCCCGTATGCCTAGCTGTTCAAGGGTTTTTATCAAGAAGGAGTGCTGGATTTTATCAAAAGATTTTTCTGCATCTAATGATATAATCAAGTGGTTTTTGTTTTGACATCTATTGATGTATTTAATTACATTTATGGTTTTACGAATGTTGAACCAGCCTTGCATCCCAGGGATGAAGCCTACTTGGTCATGATGAATGATTTTTGAGATGTGTTGTTGAATCCGCTTCTCTAGGATCTTGTTGAGAATTTTAGCATCTATGTTCATCAAAGATGTTGGCCTGTAGTTCTCTTTCTTTGTTGGGTCTTTACCCGGCTTGGGTATCAATGTGATGTTAGCTTCATAAAATGATTTGGGGAGAGTTCCGTCTTTCTCAATCACCTGGAATACCTTCAGTAAGATTGGTATAAGCTCCTCCTTAAATGTCTTGTAGAATTCTGCTGGAAAGCCATCTGGTCCAGGATTTTTTTTTGTAGGTAGTTTTCTTATTATGTAGTCTATTTCCTTGATTGGTATTGGTCTATTTAGGGTCTTAATTTCTTCTTGTTTCAACCTAAACAGGTTGTGTGATGACAGAAATTCCTCCATTTCCGAAACATTTTCAAGTTTATTTCCATACAAGTGTACATAGTAGTCTCTAATGATCTTTTGTATTTCTTCAGGATCAGATGTGACTTCATCTTTTGTGTTTCTGATTGTGTTTATTTGGGCTTTTTCTCTCTTTTTCTTGGTCAGTCTAACTAGGGGACCATTGATCTTGTTTATCCTTTTGAAGAACCAGCTTTTTGTTTCATTGATTTCTTTGTATTATCTTTTTGTCTTCTATGTCCTGGATTTGGGCTTTTATTTTGGTGATCTGGATTCTTCTGCTGAAATTAGAACTTTTGTGGTCTTGCTTTTCCAGCTTTTTTAGGTGGCTTCTTAGGCTGTTAATTTGTGATCCTTCCATTTTCTTCATGTGCGTTTGTAGGGATATAAATTCCCCTCTTACTACAGCTTTCACGGCATCCCAGAGATTTTGGTAACGTGTTTCTTCATTTTCATTTGTTTCCAGGTATATTTTAATCTCTGTTTTGATTTCATCATTGACCCAGGAGTCGTTTAGCATCATGCTGTTTAGTGTCCATGTCTTTGTGGGTTTTGGGGGGACCTTGTTGGTGTTAATGATTATTTTTATTCCACTGTGGTCTGAGTAGGTGCATGGTAAAATTTCAGTCCTTTTAAACTTGCTTATGCTTGATTTATGGCCAAGTATGTGGTCGATCTTAGAGTATGTTCCATGCAGTGATGAGTAGAATGTGTTCTGTGGTCTTTGGATGGAGGATTCTGTAAGTATCAATTAAGTCCATTTGATCAAGAGTCACATTGAGGTTTCGGATCACATTGCTGATTTTTGGTCCTGATGATCTGTCTAGGGTCGTGAGTGGGGTATTAAAGTCCCCAGCTATGATGGTATTGGAGTCAATATCTTTTTTTAGTTTACCTAGGAGCTGCTTTTTGAAAGTTGGTGCTCCTATGTTCGGTGCATATATGTTTAGGATGGATATTTCTTGTTGATGGATTGAACCTTTTATCATTATATAGTAGCCTTCTGTATCTTTTTTAATTTTTGATAGCTTAAAAGGTATTTTGTCTGAGATTAAGATCGCAACTCCTCCTTTCTTTTGTGTTCCATTCACCTGAAAATTTGTTTCCTATCCTCTTACTTTGAGTCTGTGAGTGTCCTTTCTAGTGAGGTGAGTCTCTTGAAGGCAATAGATTGTTGCCTGGTGATATTTTTATCCATTTTGCCATTCTATGTCTTTTCAGTGGTGCATTTAGTTCATTCACATTCAAACTAATTATTGAAATGTGAGAGTTGATCCCTATCATAATGTTCTTACAGCGTTTTGTTCTTCCTATTTGTGTGTTGCCTTTCTTTTGATTTTAGAGGTGGATCATGTGTGTTTTTAATCTTTTGCCTGTACTCTTGTGAAGAACGTTGTTGTTCTTTTTTCCTTTTCTTCTGTGTTCAACACTTTCTTAAGTGTTTCTTGTAGAGGTGGTCTTGTGGCAGCATAGTTTCTTAGGGATTGGATATCTGGGAAAGATTTCAATTCTCCCTCACTGATGAAGCTTAGCTTGGCTGGGTACGTTATTCTTGGTTGAAATTGTTTATCTTTTAGAACTTTGAAGATAGGGCTCCATGCTCTCCTGGCCTGGAGGGTTTCCGTAGATAAATCTGCTGCTATTCCAATTGGTCTTCCCTGGTACATAGTCTGACCTTTTTCTCTTGCAGCCTTTAGGATTTTTTCTTTTATACCTACTTTGTTTAGGCAAATTATTATATGTCTGGGTGTTGGTCTTCTCATTTGTTTTCTTGCAGGGGTTCTCTGAATCTCTTGTGTTTGAATTTTTTCATCCTTGATGAGATGAGGGAGGTTTTCTTGAATGATTTCATGAAATGTTTGTTCCAGTGTGACCTTTGTTTCTCTCACTGCCTCAGGAAGGCCAATTACTCTTAGGTTCGGTCTTTTGAAGTGATCATTCATCTCTTGAAGGTTTTGTTCTGTCTTTTTAGCTTTTTTTCTATGCTTTTGACAGTTTGGGTTAGTTCTGTGTTTTGGTCTTTGAGTTCTGAGATTCTTTCTTCTGCTTGGTTAATTCTGCTTTCCATGTTTATTAGTTTGTTATTTATTTCCATCACAGTATTTTTTTTTTGAGTTGGAGTCTCACTCTGTCGCCAAGACTGGAGTGCAGTGGCCGCTCCCGGCCACCACAGCCTCGACCTGCTGGGCTCCAGCAATCCTTCCACCTCAGCCTTCCAAGTAGCCAGAACTACAGGCATGTGCAACCATGCCCAGCTGATTTTTTGATTTATTGTAGAGATGAGGTCTCGCTGCCCAGGCAGGTCTTGAACCCGCAGGCTCAGGCAATCCACTCACCTCAGCCTCCCAAAGGCATGGATTACAAGCTGAGCCACCGAGCCTGGCCACAGTATTCTTTACTGCTGTTATTTCTGACATCAGCTCCTTCCTATTTTCCTCTTGTCTCTCCTCAATTTTTAAAATTCTCTCTATTAATGTCTTGATGTCTGGGTTTGTTGCATGTGACCAGTCATTCTGGAGGCTCTTCATTGTTTGCATTCCGGAATCTGTTTTATCAGTGTCTGATCTCCCAGGGGTCTGTGGGAGACCTATATTCTTCTTTTGGTTTTTCTTCATTTGTGTGGTTTTTTTCCCCTTCCCTACTTTTTCCTTCTCTCCACCTCACCATCTTCTTTAATTCTGTTATTCAGGGGTAGAGGGATTGCCTTTACTTCTGTTGGTTCAATCTCCTATTCTTTATGTATGCCCTCTTTGTTCAATTCTGGGGTTGCACTGTAGGTTGGGGGGTCCTTTTTGCAGTTTTGAGATTTACTTAAGGGGAGAGCTGTGATTCAAAATCTATCTGCAGGTCCTGGTATTCGCCGACAGGTGTATGGATAATCTGAAACCCACTTCCCACTGCCTTGGAATCTGTCCATGCAGTGGGGCTGTAGGTTTACTCCCTGAAATAAAATGTGGTTAGCAGAGGGAAGAGAATGGAGCAGACAGTGGGGGGAAGAGGGGGCTGAAGAGAGAGAGGCGTAAAGGGGGAAACAGATGAGTGTACCAACAAATGGAGAGAGATACCTAAGCTGAAACAGATAAAAACAATAGACCACAGCTACAGACTAACCAACTCCCATACAAAAAAAAAATTAAAACATACAATGATGCTAACATACAAGCTAACCAACCACCTTATTGATGTGCTGTTCCTCTATACAAAGATATGGTTTACAGAGAGGAGAAAAGAGAAGAAAAGGAAGAGGAAAAGAAAAGAAAAGAAAAGAAAAAGGAACAAAACAGTAGGAATAGAATTGTCATTAAACTAACAGAACCAATCGAGCACACTCTGAGACTTTTTGTTTATGTCCAATGTCCTTTCAGCTCTGATTTCTAGCTGTCTTTTTACGCTGGTAAATTAGTTCGCAGTTAGGGTCAGTTGCCCCTGGCCAGCTGTGAAGGACAGTTCAGATCACCCTGCGTTCACCTCTCAAATCTGGTCTGTCTGTTTTTCAAGCTTGTTTCTCCCATTTCGGTGTTGTCACCTTGAATCGCCAGCAGGTGGTGCTATCTTGGCTGCTCGCCCCAGAGGGGGTGGAGCCAGACGGGGTCATGCAGAGGCCGGAGATGCCACCGTGATGTCCCACGGCTGGTAGGACATCACGGTGGCAGCAGAGGTGGCAGCAATTCCAGCAGATCTTGCCTGCAAGAGCTTCAAGAACTGAAGTCGAGGATCGCCTCAGGCACGGGTGGTGCAATGCGCTATGGCCGCCATGGCCTCCGGCAGCTGCTGTATCTGCGGCTGCAGTGGCTGTCCAGACCGCTGCGATGCCTCAGCCTTGGCGACGGGCGAGCTCCGTGTGAAGAGCAGGCTGCCAATGTTGGGGTCCACAGCCCGCGGGGAGAGAGCCAGAGACCCTCTGCATTCTCCTTTGCAGAGGGTTTCATAGATCAGGTTGCCCCTTTGCCATCTTGCCGGAAGTCCTTGATTTTCTAATATTTTAGAATATAGCTTTTTGTTTTGAAATAATTATATTCACAAGAAATTACAAAATTGGTATATAGACTTTCTCAAACTCTTCACTCAGCTTCTACTAATGGTGACATCTTATATAAGTAAAGTGAAACATCAGAACAAGGAAATTGACATTAGTAAAACATTGTTAATGAGACTATTAACCTTATTTTGTTCTTACCAGTTTTAATATGCACTCATTTATATGTTGGGGGACAGGGGTGTCTATGCACCCTGTATAGATTCATGTAACCACACTATAATAAAGATGCAGAACTAGTCTATTATAAAATAACTCTCTCCTGTTGTCCCTCTATATTCCCACCCACTTTTACCCCATTCCTGCCCCTTAGCAACCATCAATTTGTTTCCCATCGCTATAGTTTTGTCAGTTTGACAATGTCACATAAATGCAGTCACATGGTATGTAACCTTTTGAAACTGGCTGTTTTTCATTAAGCATAAGGTCCTTGAGATTCATCCAAGTTATTTGCATGTTGTCAATATTTCATTCTTTTTTATTGCTGGATAGTATTTCATCGTGCAAGCACATCAGTTTGTTTAATCATTCACCCACTGAAGGATACATGGGTTATTCCATTTTGAGCTATTAAAATAAAGCTGTTATGAACATTGATGTACAGGTATTTGTCTAAACATAAGTTTCTAATTTTTTCTGGGGAAAATAACCAAGAATGCAGCTGCTGGGTTTTGTGGTAAGTGCACACTTAATTTTATTTTCCAGACTGTAACATATGACATTCAGCAATGTGTGAGAGATATAATTCATCCGTGTCCCTATCAGGAAATAGTCTTTTTAAATATAGGCATTAGAGTTAGAAATTTCCACCTGAGTGTAGCTTTAGTCACAACCCTCAGAATTAGTTGTTTAAGTCACAATTAATCATGGCTCCTAATACTCAGAGCTGAATATAATCTTAATTAATTACATTCTGTGCAACCCCAGGAGGTTACCAATGACATTATGATCTAATGTTTTGGAAAATAAAATGCAAAGCTTCTATTAAATATCTTGAATTCAGTTAGGGGAAAAAAACCTGATGGGACAGTCTGGAGAAGAACTAAAATCTCTTCAAATATGTTCTCTTTACTTCAAACATTTTTTTTTTCTTTTGAGTTGGAGTCTCCCTCTGTCGCCCAGACTGGAGTGCAGTGGCCATTCCCGGACCTGCTGGGCTCCAGCGATCCTTCCGCTCAGCCTTCCAAGTAGCTGGAACTACAGGCACGCGCTACCATGCCCAGCTAGTTTTTGATTTATTGTAGAGATGAGGTCTCGCCAAGTTGCCTGGGCAGATCTCGAATCGGCAGGTTCAGGCAATCCACTTGCCTTGGCCTCCCAAAGTGCTGGGATTACAGGCTGAGCCTCCGAACCCGGCCACTTCAAACATCTTTTTAAAAAGTTTGTATACTTACATAATTTTTTTTTTTTTAGTTGGAGTCTCACTTTTGTGATGCAGACTGGAATGCAGTGGCCCACTCATGGCCACCGCAACCTTGACCTGCTGGGCTTAGGCAATCCTTCCACTTCAGCTTTCCAAGTAGCCAGAACTACAGACACACACCACCACGCCCGGCTAGTTTTTGTGATTTATTGTAGAGACTAGGTCTCACCAAATTGCCCAGGCTGGTTTTGAACCCTTGGGTTCAGGCAATCCTCTCGCCTTGGCCTCCCAAAGTGCTGGGATTATAGGCTGAGCCACCGCAACCAGCCCCCATAATATTTTAATAAAAACTTAATGGCTAAATGTGACAAGGAAAATATCTATAAATATCAAGAGGTATTGGAAATACTATGTGGCCATTAAAAAGAATATGATACCTCTTTATGAATTACAGGGAAAGATTACCATAATTTGTAGTTAGGTGAAAAAAAAGATTGCAGAAAAATATAAGCCCTCTTAGATCATATATGTAGTTTTTTATATTTATATAACAATGTTCAAGTCTGAAAGAATACATACAAATTGTAAATAATAAGATGAGACTTTGTATCCAGGATAATGGATATATATAT
>NW_007248545.1:338727-360482 GCF_000164805.1 Carlito syrichta | reverse complement strand
ATATATATATGCATAAATGTAGATATATCTGCAAACATGACTTGTATTCATCTTATTGAGTATTATAATTTTATTACAGTTTTTTCCTTTCTTAAAATGTGTATACATTTTTTGGTACCCTCTGTATATATGGTTTTGTTTTGTTTTGTTTCTGAGTTTGGTCTCACTCTGTTGCCCAAGTTGGAGTGCAATGGCATGATCATAACTCATGGCTCACTGCAGCTAATTTTTTCAATTTTTTTTTTTTTTTTTGTAGAGATGAAGTTTTGCTATGTTGCCAAGACTGGTTTCAAACTCCTGGGCTCAAACAATTCTCCCACTTCAACCTCCCAAGGTGTTGGGATTATAGGCATGAGCCACCACGCCCAACCAGTAAGTGGTTATTAAGCAAGGTTTCCATTTTCTCCTGTATTGCTTAACGTTTTTACAATAATTAATATTATTAAACAAAATTTAAGTACATTTCAATTTTTTTAAAAAGAGTCAAAAAACATTAATAGCTATTCAAATAGCAAAACTTCCTTCTGATCATGTAAGTTAATTATTTGCCAAGAGATTTTTGTTTTTGTTTTTTGGTTTTTTTGAGTTGGAGTCTCACTCTATCGCTCAGACTGGAGTGCAGTGCCACTCCCGGCCACCGTAGCCTCAACCTGCTAGGCTCCGGCGATCCTTCCGCCTCAGCCTTCCAAGTAGCCAGAATTACAGGCATGCACTACCATGCCCGGCTGATTTTTTGATTTATTGTAGAGATGAGGTCTTGCTGCCCAGGCGGGTCTCGAACCCGCGGGCTCAGGCAATCCACTCACCTCAGCCTCCCAAAGGCACGGGATTATAGGCTGAGCCACCGAGCCCGGCTTACCAAGAGATGTTTAAAAACACTATAAAGATCAACCAATTGTTGAGTAAACTATTCATTGAACCATAGAGCAACAGATCATCGATTTCATCAGTAGGTGAATAGCAACATTGGAAATGCACATATTATGTCATTGATATATTACACATATTTTACACACTACATATATTTATATTACATATTGTTATCTCTTCTTCTTATTTTCTAAACTTTTTATTTTTAAGTTTTTTAAACAAAAAGGCTAAAAAAAATAATATATTAAACATCCATTCTTTTATCCCCCTATACACACAAACCAAATCTCTGCTCTCATAGAGCTTAAAATTTAGTGAATATCAACTTACATTTTTTTTTCCCTCCAGAGTCTGAACTTTCTAGTCCATCTCCATCTGACTACTAGCTCCTTCCCTGCTAGGAAAACTCCAAACTCGAAGTCCAGCTGTATTCTATTCATGTTTACTCTAGCAATTCACCCCCTTCCTCTTTTTTTGGAGACAGTGTCTCACTTGGTTGCTGGAGCACAGTGGCATGATTCCAGTTCAACACAGGCTCAACCTCCTGAGTTCAAGTAATCCTTCCACCTCAGCCTCCTGAGTAACTGGGACTACAGGCATGCGTCACCACACCCGGCTAAAGTTTTTAATTTTTTGTAGAGACCATGTCTCACTATGTTGCCCAGGCTGATCTTGAACTCCTGGGTTCAAATGATTCTCCCACCTTGGCCTCCCAAAGTGCTGGGATTACAGGCGTGAGCCATTGTGCCCAACCCCCACCTTTATCAGTGTTTTGAGTCCCAGGAGTCTGCATACTGGGACCCAGTAAAAATGAAATAAAATGAAAGAGCAGAGTCTTTTGTCCAAAATAACTAAAAATTCAAGACAGTAAAGTATTAAACCAAGCACAAGGCGCTTCTAAGCATGGAACCTTGGGCAATTGCACAAATCACCTAACCATGAAGCTGGCTCTGAGTGCATCATTTATAAGCAAAGTTTATCCCTCAGGAATACACAAACTGTAAAGTGATTATCTCTGACTGGCCCATTCAACCCTCCAGTCTGCATTTGCATTATCTGAGAGAACTTTTTTTCTCCTCGGGCATAACCTCCCCGAGGCAGGGGAGCCAACCATAACCCAAACTAGACCTGGTTCTATTACATGACTCATTCACTCATGAAATATATATTAACCCCTTGTGTGCCAAACACTGTTCTTTACACTGAAGATAGAGTAGTGCACAAAAGACAAAATGATTTTCTCAAGGAGCTTGTATTCAAATGCGGAAAGACAGAAATAAATAAGTAATCTATACAGTGTGTGAGATGAAAGTTGGTGCTCGGGAGACAATAAAGCAGGAACCAGAAGCAGAACATTTGTGTGGGGGTTGGAGTAGGTCACAAAAATCTTGCTGAGAAGGCAACTCGAGCAAAGTTCTGAAAAAGGTGGCATAGGGAGCTAGACAAGAATTAGGAGGAAGAACATTCCTCTGAATGGCCCACTGAAAAGACCCTGAGATGGGAACATGCCTGGATGTGTTTGAGAAACAGCAAGGAGGCCAGAGTGGCCAGAGGGGAATAAATGAGAGGGCAAATAGTAGGATAGGAAGTTAGAGGGGTAATTAGTTGAGTGGTCTTAAATCATGTAGGGTTCCAGGATAGGCCATAGGATAGGCCATGAAATAAGCCCCATTAAATGGAAAAGGATTGAAATCATAACACATGTACTCTCAGCCCAATTGAGTGGAGCTGGAAATCAGTAACAGAATGAAATTTGGGGAATTCACAAATATGTGAAAATTAAACAAGACATTCCTAAATAACCATTGGATCAAATAGGAAACCACAAGGGAAATTAGAAAATACTTTGAGATGAGTGTAAATGACACCACATATAAAAAGTATGAGATGCAGCTTAAGCAGTTATTAGAGGGAAATTTGTAGCCATAAACACCTACCTGAAAAAAAGAGGAAAAATCTCAAATTGATGACCTAACTACCCACCCTCAGACACAAGAAAAGGTAGAGCAAACAAAATCATGTAGAGCCCACACGGTGAGTACTTTGTCTTCTATCACCTTTGAGTATCTTTTGTATCCTGAGGCTTGGGGAAAAATCCAAAAGATGGCCAACCAGTCAAAACCGGTTTCAAGAAAATTTAAAAATAGAATCAGTTCTCATTATTTATGGATTGCATATTTGCCCACTTGCCAATTTATTAAAACTTATTCATAACCCTAAAATCAATACTTACAGTACTTTTATAGACATGTGCACAGTGGCAGAAAATTTGAGTGTCCCGATGTGCTTGTCCCTTGCTGAGGTCAAAAAAGGCAACACACTGCCTTCTTGTTTCAGTTCTCATCTGTAAACAAGAGTCATTTGTTTGTCGTCTATTTAGTACCACAGTTTTCACATTTCAGTGTTTTGGTTGGTGATTTTACTGTTTACCATGACCCCTAAGCCCAGCGCTGATGTGCTTTGTAATATTCCTAAGCACAAGACGGCTGTGATGTGACTTACTGAGAAAATACATGTGTTAGATGAGCTTTATTTAAGCACGAGTTATAGTGCTATTATAATTATAGTGCCATGATTTCAATCAACTGTACAAGATGAGATCCAAAAACGAACTATTTTTTGGAGGGTAGGTCCCTTTTGGCTGGTGAATTTGCTGTTTACAGGCTTCCCCTGCTAAGTAAGTGTTTTAGGAACCCATCAGCAGCGTTGTTGTGAAAAGCCACATTGAACTTCGCTGAATTTTTTTGGAGATTCTTTCCATGCATTTGCCCATTTCATGATGAGTGATTTACAAATGCACTTACTCACAACACAATAAGTGTTCAGGTTTTTGAGCAAAAATGGCATGACCCCCATACCCTACCCTCTCTATTCACCTGATCCTACTCCCGAGCAACTTTTTTTTGTTGTTTCCTTGGATGAAAAGAATCCTCAAAGGGAAATGTTTTGCCAGTGTGGAAGAGATGAGACAAAAAAATGGCAGAAGCACTAAAAGGTATCAATATTGATGAGTTCAAAAATTGTTTTGAGCAGTGGAAAAAGCATCAGACAGAGAATACTTTGAAGGTGACTGAAGTTTAAACATGTAAGAATAAATACACATTTAAAATTTTTATTTATATATAAATATATATGTATATATTTTGAGTTGGAGTCTCACTTCATCACCCAGGCTGGAGTGCAGTGATACCCAGCCACCCCAGCGTCAAGCTACTGAGCTCCACTGATCCTTCTGCCTCAGTCTTCCAAGTAGCCAGAACTACAGGTGTGTGTTACCATGCCTGGCTAATTTTTTTAAAAAATTTATTGTAGAGACAAAGTCTTGCCAAGTTTCCCAGGCTGGTTTCAAACCCATGGGCTCAGGCAATCCTCCCCTCAATCTCCCAAAGTGCTGGGATTACAGGCTGAGCCACCTAGCCCAGCCATCACATTTTAAAACAAATAAATTCTAAACCAGGCTCGGTAGCTCAGCCTGTAATCCTGTGCTTTGGGAGGCTGAGGTGAGTGGATTGCCTGAGCCCATGGGTTCGAGACCCACCTGGGCAACTTGGCGAGACCTCTATCTCTACAATAAATAAAAATCCAAAATTAGCCGGGTATGGTAGCATGCGCCTGTAGTTCCAGCTACTTGGAAGGCTGAGGCAGAAGGGTCACAGAAGCCCAGCAGGTCGAGGTTCCGGTGGCCCGGAGTGTGCCACTGCACTCCAGTCTGGGCGACAGAGTGAGACTCTAACTCAAAAAATAAATAAATAAATAATTTCTGGGTTTTTTTGAGTCCTCCCTTGTATACTAAGTAAGGTGATTTTAAACAGAAACACGCATAAAAAAAGTTATATACTGATCAGTTGATAAAAAATATTGTGACCAGAGGCTTCCAGAGCCTAACTCTGAATTTCACCTAGGAGCTGTGGTTCAGTATTTGCTAATTCGGTGCTTGTAGCAACTTTATAGCACATAACTACTCAAATAGCAAGAACTAACTATACTTTTCTAGTTCTAAAGGCAACCTATGATATTTCTTATCAATTCATACAGAATGAATAGGCTGGCCAGAGAATATCACTTTTACACCTTCATCCTTCTTAGTGTATTCATCCTCATATTGCAAATGGCATTTTGTGGGAGATTAGCATCCCATTAGAGACCTTCTGCATAAAAAGTTGAAACCATGATTGCCTTTATGGCTGCTGTCCGCGGTGCTGATCATGTAAAGCCAGCTTCCTTCAAAAGAAGCAGCAGAAAAATAGTGAAATTCACACAAGTGAATGTGAGGATCCTGTCCCCTATTTTCCACTGATCAAGGACAGTAGATTGCCCCAAACGACTACATTAGTGAGCATGTGTGAGGAAAGAGTCTTGATCCCATCTTGGTGGGGCAAGATGATGTTTACAAGCACAGAGGGACATTATTCCAGAGCTGCAGGAATCCTGGAAAGAGCCACACTTGAGAACAAACTACTTATCTCCACTGGGATCACACACTTAGCCATTCCTGTGCCACTGAGACCCAAGCCCTAGAGTCAGTTTAACCAAGTCTTCTAAACCACTCCAGACATCTTTAGACCTTCTCTGACTCTCTAGAAGATTTAAGGTCTCCTACTATTTCTTGTGACTAGCCTCCTGAGACCCTGAATCCCAGCACTGATCCTCGATAGCCCAGCAATTCCACAAGAGTATTCAGGAAGGTTTCCAAGGAATATACATAAATTTTAGAGGAAATGATGCATTGGGGAAGCCAAGGGAAGAGAGTGTTTCACTGAGACAGATGCAAATGCCAATGAAGGCAGAAGTATGGAAATTATCGAAAAAATAGATGTTTCTGCAACTCACGATCTAGTCTGATTTTGCTATGGGAGATCCACCCCTTTCCCATTCTCAGCTCGTGTGTTTTGGGTGAAGCTGAAATCTACTCAGAGATGGGGCCTGCAATTCAAGCCCAAGCCAATCAATGCATTCCATTATTCTAATGTTGGTGCTAAATTAGGGATTAGACTATGCCTTAGGCAAGGCAACAAAGCCCAGTCAGACTGTTCAGAACAAACTCTATACTCTATGCTTGAGCCCACCAGTGCTTCTAGACTTAGAAGGGCATGTAGACTGGAGCCAGGGCAGCTATTCTGTAACTACACTGGAGAAAGAATGATATGAACACTGAGAAAGTAGAGCCAAGACTTAAGGGCAGAGAAACCAGGACCTGGTGACACATTTTGAATTCAAGTGTAGGCTAGGCCTGAAGCCAAAATTCCCCATACTGAACTAATTTGTTCCATTCTTAAATCTAAGCTAGTTCAGGGTTGTTTATGTGTTATGTTTGTGATATACACAGTCCTGCTTGAATTAGACAATAAGTACTAGTAGATTGTACCCTGCATGATAAGATAAGTTGTTTGGCTAGACCACATAGACTGAGAAAGAAGGATGAACAGTTCTCTGAAGTAAATTCAGTGATGTCTCCAGAATAAGAAGAAATGGATGCCGGCAGTAAAACAAACAAACAACCACTACACCATTGCTTTTGACAAACAAGCCTGTAAAATCTGTGTATTTAGAGGGCAGTGTAAGTCTCACCCAATACTGCTTTTTTCCCAAGTGGACTAGAAGTGGTACTACTGAAAACAAAGTGATTTGTTGGTTCATGTCATTTTAAGGTTTCTTCCTCACATACAACCACATTCTCTGAGAATTGCCCATCTATTCATAGTGGTGAGCCACTACAGCCATGTTTATTTTACCTGTTTCTACACTCATGATGTTAGCTGACTGGACCAGGTATGAAGACATCTGACCCAAACAAGCTAGCTCATTAGTAGGCCAGTGGTTAATCAGATTCTTCCTGGAGACCCTCTAAAACTGAGACAGGCTTTGAAAACTCAAGAAACCCCACAAAGAACTTTTTTAGTTCCCATTTTCTTGAGGTCTTCTTCGTGTCTTTTTGTTTGTTTTTATTCTGTTAAAGATCCTTGTCTGTATACATTTTATATCTTCATTTTGCTTAAGCTAATTTGAATCTGCCTCTGTGGCTTGAAATCAAATAATTTTGTCAGGGCTAATTCCATTCATAGCTATATTCAAGAAACAACACAGAAGCCAGTAAGGATGAAGCAGAATGAACCAAATTAAAAGTAGGTGGAGATGAGGGCAGAGGGTAACAGGGTCAGGGGATGCAGGGCCTTGTAGATGCTCATAGCATTTTGGTTTGGTTTTTACTCTGAAGTAAGAAGCCACTGAATGGATTTAAGCAGAGAGGTAACGTGATCTGACTTAATAGTATCCTTTTGGCTGGTATATTGACAACAAGCTGTGGAAGGCAGAATCGCTGAGACTAGTTAGGAGGCAACGATCCAGGCAAGAGATGATGATCAACTGGAGCATGGCAGTGGTGAGTAGATTTGATGTGTATTTTGTAAATATGGTTACTGATGCTTCTCGAGAAAAGAAGGTTGCCTATGGCTTTATGATAACAACAGTTTAGAGACACCAATCTGTATCCAAGAGTCAGAACACTGTAGTTGCCTATGTGGGGATTGAGTTGGAAAGAGCTAAAAGAAACTTTGGGGGGGGTCTTATAAATGTTTTGTATGGTTTTTATGGGATGGCTATATAAGCGTAGACATTTACCAAAACTCATTGACTTGCACCCTTAAGATCTGTGCATTTCACTGCATATAAATTTTAACTTGATTTTTTAAAAAAGTCAATCCAGCCCAAGCTTACTGTCTCTTACTATCTTACTTGATTTTAAGTCTTATCTCTAACTTCCATGAGCTTTCTACCTTTCAATAACATTCTTATTACTTTTATGGCACTGGTATATAAATTCATTTTTGTTTTTCCACAATGAAGATATATTCAACAAAACAAAAAACACAGATAGTAAAAATCACTTGTAAACCTACCCCAAAAGATAACATCTTTTTAAACAATAGACTATAGATATAGTTTATTACTATTCTAATCCGTACACTATTTTGTAGCTTGCTCTTTTCTCTGAACTATTCTTTCCGTTATGCCAATTAAACTGAGTTAGTACAGTGACAGGAAAAAATTTCCTACTAGTGTAATTTCTTTCAAGTGAATAATCAGAAATGTACATGAAAATACAGAGAATTTTTTTATTTTAAAGATGTGGAGTTCAGTTCAGGATTAGGTACATAAGTGCACATCATACAAGTGAAGTTGGGTTTCCCAATGATCCTCACTTTGCCTGGTTTGGGATCAGGTACCTTTATTGATGGTATGTTTCCCACCCACCCACCCCCCACCCAGCAGTGTCCTGCTACTGCCAATCCCTTTCTTGTAGTATTGTGACAAATGTTCAGGATCCACTTATATGAGTAAGAACATGTGGCGAGAATAATTTATATTAGTAAAAATTTGGAACCAATAAATGTATTCATGGATTGATTAAGTAAATTATGTGAATGGAACATTTGGGTAAATGCACATATTGGGCTGGGCATAGTGGTTTATGTCTGTAATCCAAGCACTTTAGGATACTGAAGCAGGAAGATCACTGGAGCCTAGGAGTTTGAGACCGGCCTGGGCAATATAGAGAGACTCCCATGGCTACAAAAAAAAATTTTTTTTTAATTAGCTGGATGTGGTGATGCACACCTGCAGTCTCAGCTACTCAGGAACTTGAGGTGGGAGAATCTCTTGAGCTCAGGAGTTTAAGGCTGCAGTGAGCCATGATTGCACCACTGCTACTCCAGCCCAGGTGGCAGAGCAAGACCCTGTCTCTAAATACAAACAAAAACATACATAATGGCAAGGAAAGTTTCCTCTAATGTATCAGGAGTTGAAAAAGCTGGCTTTATTTTACAATGAGACTATAACTGTGTATTATTAAAACAAACTTAAGAAGTTAAAGAACAGTGTGCATTTCAAAATCCCATCATATATATGTATAACTGATGCTTATACATATTACACCAAATAATAATCAAATTGTTGACTGTGGTTATTTAGTGGAGAGAAGGTGCAGATTGTTGTTTTAATTCTTTTCTTTTTTTTTTTTTTTTTGAGTCGGAGTCTCACTCCGTTGCCCAGACTGGAGTGCAGTGGCCGCTCCCAGCCACCACATCCTCGACCTGCTGGGCTCCAGGGATCCTTCCGTCTCAGCCTTCCAAGTAGCTGGAACTACAGGCGCGCGCCACCACGCCCGGCTCATTTTTGATTTATTGTAGAGATGCGGTCTCGCCAAGTTGCCCAGGTGGGTCTCGAACCCGCGGGCTCAGGTAATCCACTCACCTCAGCCTCCCAAAGTGCTGGGATTACAGGCTGAGCCACCAAGCCCGGCTTGTTGTTTTAATTCTTTACAATCAGCATGTATTGTTAGAGGAAACGGTTGAGTTTTTTAGAGGACTTAAACTTTTTTTTTCCCTCTGATAATGCTAGACCTGTTTTCACTGATCGGCTACTCACAATGTGATTCTTGGACCAGTAACTGAGGCATTTCTTGGGAAGTTAGAAATGCAGGCTGAATCAGGAGTTTTTAACAAGACCCGTAGGTGATTCTGAGCACAGTAAAATATGACAAGTTCTTAGTGAGAACTGACTCCTTCCTGTCTCTAGGCCTGAGTCTCTCCCCTACTCAAAGAGGCTGTGACCGAGGTGTCTCTATGGCGCCCCCGGTTGCAATTGTCTAAACTCATTTCTTGTGGTTATCTGCGTGAGTCCCTACAAGAAGGCGGCTGAAAAGACTCAAGGACGAGTGGCCCTGTTGAATAGCCCCTGCTGGGCAGCGCCGGAAGCAGGTGGGCATTGAAGCAGCCTCAGGCTGTAGGTCAGGAGGGAGTCGGGGGTTGGAGGTAAAGAGGCTGCGAGGATTCCTGGTTGCTGGGACCGGAGGGCGCCTGTCCCCTGGACGAGCGAGGACAGCTCGGGACGGTAATAAGGCGGCGGGAGGCGCTGCGAGGGGCCACGGGAAGGCCCGGCACCGACCGAGCTGGGGAGCAGAGCGAGCTCGGGGCGGCAGGGGGCGCTGCGGAGTCGTGTCCCGCTCTGGGCTGCCCGCGGGTCCTCGGCGGCCTGGGGAGCACACCTGGGCAGGTGGAGGTGGGGCCTGAGGAGGCGGGGTCCTGGGGGGCGGGGCCCAGGCCCGGTCCACAAGAGCCAGTGGCTGCGGCGGCCTGGAGATGCTAGCGCTGTGTGGGGAGCAGAAGAGCAGCACACCTGGATTGCGCACAGGCGAGCCGCCGACCCTTCGCAACCGAGAGGTGAGCCCAGCCGGGTCGGGTCGGGTCGGACCAGCTCGGGGGTTTCAGGCACAGGAGCGGCCGCGGGGCGCTGTGGCTTTCCGGACGCAGTCTGCGCGGTGGGTGGCCGTGCCGGCATCTGCTGATGGCTGCTTGGCGGCGGCTAGGATGCTGGGACACGTTCCCAGGGAGGTCGAGTCCAGCGGCCTGGCGTCTACCCACGACGTGGCCAGGGCAGAGCTGGGACACTGTCGTCTCTGAACCACTCAGACACCGGGTCTGGGGGTCCCGGGCCGGTTATCGCCTCTTTCCTCCGCCCAGCACCTACTCAGCCCCCTTCCCGTCCGGATGAGACGCGTGCACTTGACCGCTGCTGTTCCTTTTACCCTCTAGAAAGCTTTCTCTGGGGCGACTGTTGTTGCAGAAAGAAGCAAACACTTGACGCGGGCTGGCTGGATTCTCCCGGCGGCTTCGCCCCGGCTCCCCGGGGGCAGACGTGGCTCTGGCCGCAGGACAGCGCCCGCCCCTCGCGGGCCGGGCAGGGGCTGCAGAGTCGCCCGGGGAGGCTCAGGCGATTTCCGCACAGCACGGTAGACGGGGTCGCCTTCGGGACAGGCATGTCCTGTCCCGCGAACCCGACCCTAGACGCTCATTCCTCCCCAAGCTTCAGACTCGTTTACTCTGGTATGCGGAATAGGCAAGATTGGGGGTAGGTGAGGGCAGTAGAATCACTGCCATGAACCAGGGCCCTAGGATTCAAGAGAATCCTTTAAATCCTTCCTACCTGTGTGACCCTGGGCTAATTACCTAATCTTTCTGCACTTCGGTTTCCTCCTCTGTGAAATGAGCATGGTAATACTACCTCATAGAATTGTCGTGAGGATTAAATTAGGTAGTGTGTCAGGCCCGTGCGGTGGCTCATGCCTGCAATCCCAGCACTTTGGGAGGATCGCTTGAGGTCAGGAGTTCGGGACCAACCTGGATAACATAGTGAGACCTCATCTCTACACAAAAATTAGCCAGATGTGGCCGTGCACACCTGTAGTCTCAGCTATTCGGGAGGCTTGAGGCAGAAGGATCACCTGAACCCAAGTGAGTCGTGATTATGTCATTGCACTCCAGCCTAGGTGACAGAGTGAGACCATGACTCAAAAATAAATAAATAAATGAATAGGTAATGTGTAAAAAGGACTGAATCGGATGCCTGACAGTAGTCAGGGATCAATAAATGATAGCTGCTATTATTGCTGTTATTGTTATTGTTATTATTATTATCAAAAAGCAACATAGCTAGTCATTAAAAGCATGGATTCCTGGGTTAAAATCCCAGCTCAGCCACTTTCTAGTGTGTGACCTTGGGCAAGCTACTTTACCTCTCAGTGTCTCCTTGGGCAAGCTACTTTACCTCTCAATGTCTCCATTTCACTTGTATAATGGGGATAATTATGGTACCTACCTCAGAAGATTGTTGGAAAAATTAAATTAGGTAATACCTGCAAAGTACTTAGAATAGTGAATGTCATACATCAGCTACTAATTCTTCCTCAATGGCATCGTACTGAATCAAGCTGTACAACCTGATAGTAGCTATAACCCTGTTTGGCTTTGAGGTATTATTTGTGCAAACATTGATCTGTTTTGCAAGAAGTAAGTTGGGTTTTCTTCCTTCACTTGTGGCTCCCCTGACATGAGCAGCTGATCCACTGGGGCCAGGGTCAGTTTTGGGGAAGGGACTCCTGAAGCAGAGGGACCACAGGAGTTGGTTTCAATGAGAAGACTGGGAGTTGGAGAGAGGAGTTTCCAGAATTTCAGTTTCTGTTGAACATTTGCAGAGGAAAATTTCCCTGGGCTGTTTTGCTGACAGGAAATTAAAACTGGACCTAGATTTTTTAAAAAACAAACAAACTCTTGCTAACATTTTGTTTGAGGTTGGAGTGATAAAGGGGGAGGGGGTGGATAGGCAATATTTTAAATGATAAAGCAAAAATAAATCAGATTCCCTTTGCCAAGAGACTAAAAGTTTCATTTTGAGGGTCAGAGATGGTTTTTCTCCTTCTGGCAAAATCCTCTAAGTCTGTGGAGGGTTTGGAGCAACTTGGCTGCCTCCGGACAGCTCATCTCACACCCAGAACTCTATTTTCTTTTGCATTGTAAGCCTCAAATCCACTGGCATCATAAGCTTGAAATTCTCCAACTTTGCCCCAGCTCCCTATTTTGGACCATATCCCATGGTTTCAGGGTGGAGAAAAAGTTATTCCACCGCTCCTGTATCCTGTCTAGAGAAATTGAGGAGGTGCACCAAAGTCCTCGTACCAGATGCAAGCCCTCTGGGGGCCTGGGACCACCATGTAGACCCCACTCCAAATTAAAGTATGTCCTAATTATTGTGTGTTACTGTGGAAAACATGGGGGACAGGGTTTGCGAGTACCCCCACCCCCAATACTAGTGCTCATAAGTCATGGGAAATGGTCACATGGAGAGTTTGGAAATTAATAGCTCAAGATCCCTTCTCTGTCCTCCTACCTTTAGTTCTGGGTACTGTTAATTAACTGCCTGCCTTATTTTTGTTTGTTTGCTTGTTTGTTTTGAATCGGGATTTCACTCTGTTGCCCAGGCTGGAATGTAAGTGGCACAGTCACAGCTCACCACAACCTCAACCTCCTGGGTTCAGACGATCCTCCTACCTCAGCCTCCCAGCTAGCTGGGACTACAGGTACATGCCACCAGGTCCAGCTTTTTTTTATTATTATTATTTTTGTACAGACAAGTTCTCACTGTGTTGCCTAGGCTGATTTTGAACTTCCTGGGCTCAAGCAATCCTCCTGCTTCGGCCTTCCAAAGTGCTGGGAATATAGGCATGAGCCACTGAGCCTGGTCTAACTGCCTGCTTTGATGGAGGAGAGGAGGTGGCAGCACCAAGCACAATACCAGGCCTCTCAAGGGCATATACCATAGTGGTTAAGGCTGCAAGGTTCCAGTCCATCTCCTTCACTAACCAGCTGTGTGATCACACACAGATTACTCAACCACTACGAGCTCATTTTCCTCCTCCGTAACCTGGAGACAATAATAGTATGCCTATCTCATAGGACTGTTGAAATGTGAAATGAAATGTGATAGGCTATGTGTATACTTATATAGAGATAGACTGTATATAGTTATGGGACTAATGAGACTATATATTGTAAACATGAGCTGAGTCTATATATAGCATATTAATTCATTTCTAACATTATTTCACTTTGTAAAGCTTGTGTAATTAAAAATGCCTCATATACATTGATGAATGTAGTAATTTGCTTTCCAATACCTATTCTCCCTCAAAGCTGTTATTAAATCAAGGGCACGCTCCAAATTAATGGTATCTTAGAATCAAGGAAATGTGGCACAGTGCCTGGCAAACATTAAGTGGCCAATAGTTGTAGGCTATTGTTATATCAGGTGCTCTAGAAACACTAAGAGCTTGAGTGCAAAGGAAATAAATGCAAGAGAAATCATCCCACGTATAGCAAAGCAGCAGGGAAAGACCTGGGAGAAATATAGCCCAGGAACATGATCAAAGACGGCTGCTGAGAAAGTCTCTTGGCGGATTTTATCAATCAGTAACAATTTGCTGAGCACTTGCTGGGTGCCAGACACTATGCTAGGCCTCAGGAGGTAGAATGAGATAGGCATGTGGCCCTTGAGGAGGGCAGGCTGCTGGAGGCGATAAGGCTTGGATACTCCTGCGGATAAGACAGCAGCGGATTGGTTGCTCCAAGAGCTCTTGCCCCAGGAACCTGGGGAAAGATCCCTCAGCCTGTCCAGCCAGTGAGTCACAGGTTAAACCTCACCCAGGCCCCACAGGGCTAGGCCTGAGGGACGTAAGAGGAGTAGGCAGCTTCTTTGGCAGCTGTGGCAGCTGTGGTGACCAAAAGCAAATATCCTGGAGAAGGGGCCAAGGCCCCAGAGGGCAGCCTATCCAACCCACAGAGGAAGGAGGCCTCTGAGAGCACGTGGGCTGGTGTTTCCCAGACCCAACTCCAGGGACGTGCCAGCTCACCTGCTTTTCTCCTCTGCCCTTCCAGCAAGCCTGCCCTCAAAGTCCCATCCTGGCTATGGCTCCCGGAGAGAAGATCAAAGCCAAAATCAAGAGGAATCTGCCCGTGACAGGGCCCCAGGCGCCGACCATTAAAGAGCTGATGCGGTGGTACTGCCTCAACACCAACACTCACGGCTGCCGCCGCATCGTGGTGTCCCGCGGCCGCCTGCGCCGCCTGCTCTGGATTGGGTTTACGCTGACTGCCGTGGCCCTCATCTTCTGGCAGTGCGCCCTCCTCGTCTTCTCCTTCTACACCGTCTCTGTCTCCATCAAGGTCCACTTTGAGAAGCTGGATTTCCCGGCAGTCACCATCTGCAACATCAACCCCTACAAGTAAGAGGCAGGAGCAGGGAGGGGGGAGTCAGGCCCCCGCCAGAGGCCAGAGCCCGGCCCAAAGGTGACACCCTGGCAGCCCACAGACACGCATTGGAGAAATTTGAATTTGTTGCCAACACTGGTAAACTGTCCTCTCCCAGATTCCAAATCTGTACCAAGTTTCCAGTCCACCAGCGACTCCTGAGGACCGGCTAGCCCTGGGAACACAGAAAAGGGAGGCTGCAGGGATCCATTTTGCTTGGAGGTTGGCCCTGGAATGAGTGTCCTCCTCTGCCCTGCCTCCACCCTCACCACTAAACCCAGCTTAGCCCTTCCCGGCCCACCACCCTTGGACTCTCCAAGCTCACACCCTCACTCTCCCCAGAGTGTGAGCTCAAGGCTGACTCAGAAGTGACACCCAGGTGACTTCTTTAAGCATCTCAGCTGCTCCAGACTCTCATCGGGGTGAACCCAGCCCCATTAATTGAGTTCATTGGGCCCTGGGCAGGATAGTTCTTGATACTGCCCTGTTGCCTGCTGCAGGACCTGTTCTAAATGGGTCATCGGAGTCCTCGAGATTATGGAAAGCCGATCCATGAGGCAGGTCAGAATCAGGCTATATTTGTCAGAGCAGGTGTGGGGGTGTGGAGAAAGGGAGAGCAGAGAAGGAAGACTGACAAGCTTATCAAAGGAAATTAACTTGCCTAGAGTCATCCCTGATTTGATGGAAAAGCTCAAAATCAAATTCAGGTCTAAGCCTCATTCTCCACCTCCAAAGTCTTTCTCTCCTTTCTTCCTCCCTCCTTCTCTCTCCCTCTCCCCATTCCTCCTTCTTTTCTTCCATCTATTATTTGTTCCATAATCATTTACTCACTGACTACAAACTGTCATGCACTGTGCTAGGTTCTGGGGCATAGAGCTGAACAACCCAAATACAGTCTTTGTCCTAGTGAAGGTTACATCGTAGTGGAGGAGCAAAATATTAATAGCACCATTTAATTATATACCTGTATATGTGCATGTTTATTATACAGCAAAAACTTATTGAGCCTTCCCAACTACCCAGTTTTGCCAAGGAAGAAACTGAGATACAGAAAGGCTAAGTGACTTAACCAAGGTCACACAGCCAGTAACAGGATGAGGAACTTGAACCTACATCGTTTGGCTCTGGGTTTCTAATCTCAGTCATTATGCTCTACAGCAGGGGCAGGGGAGAGAAGAGGAAGGAGAGAGTTAAGAGGTGGAGCCTGGAACCACTTGATATTATGAAAATCAAAAGATGGCGTTTTATGCTTCATGCAGGCAACTCCTGTGTTATTCTGTGTTCTTGGGAGTTATCAAGGTAGCAGTTATACCCTCTTCCCACCCAGCACTGATTCAAGGACAGTCAGTGGGCAGGGACAGAGAAGTTGGGTGGAGATGAAGTCTACCCCCGGGTAGACTCCTGGTTAGCCCTTATTTATTTGTCCTCACTGTGCTGGTTTATGGGAGGTACCTGACAGTCACCACTCCAGAAATGCTGGTTGGGACAAACTCCTCATCACACCCCGCGAGCAAGCAGACAGTGGTGACAGAGGTGAAGCCACAGGAAGTCACATAGGGACACTCATGAGCCTGTCTGCATTTGTTGGAGCCAGTGGTCACTTTGGATGGGGCAAGTCGGGTAAAAGACCTGATCTTCTTGGCCAAAGAGGTGGGAAAAATGGGCTCAGACTGACACAGCTGCCAGAAAGCAGCAAGAGGAAGTGCCAGAGGTGCCTCCCCTCCCCCTGACTCTTCCTTCCCATTTTGGCAGGTACAGTGCTGTGCGCCACCTTCTAGCTGACTTGGAACAGGAGACCAGAGAGGCCCTGACATCCTTGTACGGCTTTTCAGAGATTAAGTCTCGGAAACGCCGAGAGGCAGAGACCTGGGATCCAGCCGCGGAAGGCACTCAGCCCAAATTCCTCCACAAGTTCCCACTGCTGTTGTTCGATCAGGATGAGAAAGGCAAGGCCAGGGACTTCTTCACAGGGCAGAAGCGGAAAGTCAGTGGGAGCATCATTCACAAGGCTTCCAATGTCATGCATGTCCACGAGTCCAAGCAGGTGGTGGGATTCCAACTGGTAAGATGCACTTCCTCACAGTTTGGGGGCTTGGGAATGGGATGGGCTGGAGGTAGTGGGTCCAAGGACTCTTCTCTTTGGCCATTACCCCCTATAGTACTGCTGGAAAAAATAGATGCAATTAGGGCAATTTGGATGGAAGCTACTGGAAACCAACTCAGGCAATCTTAGGGGGAAATAAATGTCTTAGGCGGTGACTAGTAGCTCATGGAGACCTCTCAGGGATCTATGTCAGTGGTCCCCAATCTTTTTGGTATACAGGGACCAGTTTTGTGGAAGACAATTTTTCCACAGACCAGAATGGGGGACAGGAATGTGTAGTCTAATATTAATCTGTATTTGCAGCCACTCCCCAGTGCTAGCGTCACCTCAACTCCACCTCAGATTATCTGGCATTAGATTCTCATAAGGAGTGCACAACCTTGATCTTGCACATGCAGAATTCACAGTAGAGTTCGCACTCTTAATGCTGCCACTAATCTGACAGGAGGTGGAACTCAGGCGGTAATGTGAGTGATAGGGAGCAGCTGTGACGACAGCTGAAGCATCACTTACTCGGCTGCTGCTCACCTCCTGCTGTGTGGCCTGGTTCCTACCAAACCACGGACTGTGGCCTAGGGGTTGGAGATCCCTGATCTAGGTGACAAGAAATAGTGGAAATTGCTGCTGAATTAAAGAAGCTTCAACTATTTTTATTCTCTGTTAATGTATAAAAGTCAAATTGCATCTTGGTACTATCTGACTGACCAAGCTTGGGTCACTGGCTCACTCCTTGGCTAATGGAAGGTGGATCATCTGGGTAGACAATCTCACCAGATGACCTCCAAAGGGAGAAAGGAAATTCACCCAAAACAAAATTGAGGTGTAGACACCAGAAGGAAGAAAATAGATAATAAAGAGCAGAAACACTAATGGTTCCTGCAGCACTTGCCTTTGTGAGGCGCTTGGCCTGACTTCATCTTAGCCTTTTGGGCCCATTGAGGGGCTCTTCAGAAGCAGCTAGTCACTGAAAACGAATTCTGTTACCTTCCTGGGCAAACTCAATCTCCACCCTACCTCTCCACACCCCAGGATGGGAGCTAGTTCTATTCCTTATAGCCTTGATTGCTAGGTTGCGAGACCTCATAGCTATAGCCACAAGTTCTGGAAAATGGCCTTTCCTCTAAATCACTGAGATTTCAAAGTCTTCCTTGGTCCTTTCATAGGATGTCCACAAGTTATTTGATACCAAAATCAATTATTTGATGTCTGTCTTTTCAGAAGCATTTCCAAGCCTTGTATGATGAGAACATCTTGAATGTACCATACCATCCCTGTAAAGCTCTTATTATTATATATTTCAAATGTGAGTCCTCCCAGCTACCACATGAGGTTGAGAAGGATGGTATTTCAGTCAACATTTTGTGGGTGAAATAACAAATACATAATGCTTTGCCCAAGATGCTGCAGAGGAGTAGTGTCAGAGTCTGGGCTAGAATCCAGATTTCTTGACTGTTGATATGTTAGGAAATGGGAAAGGTTGTGTAGGAACATAGTAGCATCAGTCATGCCAAGTGGATATGGACTCTGAAGAAGCTGGTTTTGCATCTCACCTGGTGGCCAGAGAATAGTAGGAAGTCATAAGAGTGGGATTTTTTGTCCTTCCTCATTCAGCCCTTTTTTTTTTTTTTTTGGTCCCTAAGGCTTGAGAATGATCTCTCTCAGCCCCTAGAAGTGAGAGGAAACCCGTCCTTGCCCCAGGTATCTCAACTGATTCCCCAAGTCTCGGTCACTCACCCTTACAGTCCTTCTGAAGGGTAGTGGTAGGCCCGATGCGATGACTTCAGCCTGGTGTCTCCTCTTATTCACAGTGTCCAAATGACAGCTCTGACTGTGCCACCTACACCTTCAGCTCGGGGGTCAATGCCATTCAGGAGTGGTATAAGCTACACTACATGAACATCATGGCACAGGTGCCTCTGGAGAAGAAAATCAACATGAGCTACTCTGCCGAGGAGCTGCTGGTTACCTGCTTCTTTGATGGAGTGTCCTGTGATGCCAGGTCAGGAGAGGAAGGCTGCTCTCTCAGCCTCTGAGAATTGGCTCCTCTGAGTGCCATGTTCCTTGCATGTACTTACAGCTCAACTGCCCTTTGGAAACTGCCCTTTGGAAACTGCTTACCCAGGAGCTGGGTTCTAGAGTCAGTGAATGAAGTATACATGACATAGAGTCAAAATATCCTGGCTGGGCACAGTGTCTTACACCTGTGATCCTAACACTTTGGGAGGCTGAGGCAGGAAGATTGCTTGAGCTCAGTAGTTTGAGACAAGACTAGGCAGCATAGCAAGGCCTCATCGCTACAAAAATAAAAAAATTAGCCAGGAATGGTGGTGTGTGCCTATGGTCTCGGCTACTCTGGAGGCTAAGGTGGGAGAATCGCCCACGCCCAAGAGGTTGAGACTTTGATGATCTGGGATTATGTCACTGCACTCCAGCCCGGGCAACAGAGTGAGACACTATCTCAAAAAAAAAATCATTAAACTCATTAAATTACTCGTAAAACAAAGTTGTTGATAGTGTGCAGATAACCTTGTATGTTACCATCAGGTATATGAATGAATAAGATCCACCAATTACCAATCTAGTATAAAGGAAGGAAGGAAGAGGAGAGAGACAGGGAAGAAGATAAGGCTCATGTTCAGATATGTGAGCTTTCAAATCTTTCCACCTTTGGTATAACACTCAGATTACTGGTGGTGACTGGGCAGGGGATGTGATGTTCTAAAAGTGTTCCCACTTGTCTGAAGGGCTTTCTTCATTCTTTTAAGATAACAAGCTTTTCGCACCTCTGTGTTAATAGACAGTTTGGTCCTTGCAAAAACTGAGTGATTGGAATCATGTCTCCCTGAAGGCTGGTCTCTAAAGTCCCATATGGGCATGTATGACATGATTCCTTCTCTGGAGATAATTTCCTGGCACTGGGAATTTGAGTGGAAAAATGTCAAGTACTATCAGCCATTCTCCCAAGAGAGTTGGCCCCACCAGCACTGTCCTTTCCCAACTTCCCCTGAGAGGCATGAGGGGAATTCCCAGTACAGCCCTTTCTGACCCACTTTCTTCTCTTTAGAAACTTCACACTTTTCCACCATCCAATGCATGGGAATTGCTACTCGTTCAACAACAGAAAAAATGAGACCACCCTCAGTACCTCCATGGGGGGCAGTGAATATGGTAAGCAGACTATGAGATCCTCTAACAGTGAGCATGGTGGCAGCAGGATAGTTGGGGGTGTCTGAGCCTTCCAGAAATGCAGAATCTCTCCACTTGGCCGGAAACCAGAAACCACTTTTCCTTGTCTGTGTTTTCATCAGCATTCATGTTGAGTCTTTCCTTCCATGTCAGTGTCTGTTTTCCTTTTTGACTTCTACCTTTAAGAGAGCAGCAGGGACATCGCTGGGTTCCTTCTTCTGGGGAACCACTCTGGGAGGTGAGTGATGCCAGGCAGGTGGCTTCCAGATGGAGTTAAATCCTGATATGCTGGAAAGGGATTAGAGAGGTAGACAAACCTTTATTTGAGTTAAAATGACAGGTTCTGGAGCCCAAATCCAGCTCTGCCACTCACGGTGTGACCTTGGGTAAGTCAATGCACTTCCTCTGTAAAGTGGGAATAATAATAGTATCTCCTATACAAGGTTACCGAGGGGACATAAAATATGGAGAACACTTGGAGTAAGAGCTGCTGTACATTTTATTAGTCTGCTCGCACTGCCATAACAAAATGCTATAGACTGGGTGGCTTAAGCAGTAGACAGTTATTTCTCACAGTTGAAAGTCCTAGATCAAGGTGCTGGCAAATTCGGTTCTGGTGAGGCTTCTCTCCTTGGGTTGTAGATGGCTGTCTCCTCTACATGGCCTCTCCTCTGTGTCATGTGAGGAGAGAGAGAGAGCACTGTGATGTGTCTTCCTCTCCTTATCAAGATACCGATCCTATCAGATTAGAGTCCACTATATCCCCCTTATGACTTTATTTAATCTTAATTAAGGCCCTATCTCCAAATACCATTACATTGGAGGTTAGGGCTTCAACAAGTAAAATGGGGGACACAATTCAGCCATGACACATGCTAAGTACACAATAAATGCTAGCTGTCTTTGTTATTGCTACTATTAGTGCTGCTACTAGTCTGCTACCTTTGCTGCTGCTACCACCACCACCACCACCAATACCAGGGCTATTTCCAGCACTGCTATTGCTACTGTTCGACTACCACTATTTTTGTTGAGAAGGTAGAAACTCAACAGATTGACCTGGTTTACCTCCCAAAAGGAAGTCTTGAAAGGTTCTGGGTAAAATAAACATAATTTGATATGCTCCCACCAGAAAAGGCAAGGTGATGTCATGGAGGAAATTCACCCTTGGAATCCTGCCTTTGTAGTCTGTGCTCTTACCATGTAGTCTGTGCTCTTACCAAGTATACAAGAAACCCTAATTCAGAGTGCCTGCTTCAGTGGGAGGCAGTAGTCTGGGAAGTGAGAGTGAAGAGTTGCAGAGTCCTGGTTCTGCTATGTAAGAGCTGTATGACCTCAGCAAATCACTTTCTCTCTCTGTTTACAAAGTAAATGTCAGAATAACTCAAAGTTCTCTTTTCGCAATCCAGATAGGGCCTGCCCTTTCACTCATTCACTTACCAAACACTTATTGAGTGTCTGCTGTATACCAGGCCTTCTTCTAGGTGACAGGGACACAGCAGTCAATAAGACAGGTGGCATCTCTGTTTCTAGGGAACTTACATTTTAGAGGAGAGAGACAGAGAACAAAGTACACAGACATTACCCAGTCACAAATCCTAATTCTATGAGGAGAAGCAAACAGCAAGGTAGGAAGACAGAGTGACTGGGGTTGGCATGGGAATTTTAGTTTGGGTAAGAGGGTCCAGAAAAACCCTGAGGAGAGTTATTTAAGGATGAGAAGATCCATGTTAACATTCACACAAGAACATTCCAGGGACTAGCAAGGCCCTGGGAAGAAAATGAATTGGACGTGTTCTAGAAACATAAATAAGACCAATGTACTTGGAGCTTATTTTTTCTTTTTTTTTTTGAGTTGGAGTCTCACTCTGTCGCCCACACTGGAGTGCAGTGGCCGCTCCCGGCCACCGCAGCCTCAACCTGCTGGGCTCCGGTAATCCTTCCACCTCAGCCTTCCA
>NW_007248545.1:323817-338617 GCF_000164805.1 Carlito syrichta | reverse complement strand
TTTTATTGTAGAGATGAGGTCTTGCCAAGTTGCCCAGGCGGGTCTCGAACCCGCGGGCTCAGGCAATTCACTCACCTCAGCCTCCCAAAGGCGTGGGATTACAGGATGAGCCACCGTACCCGGCTATACTTGGAGCTTCTTAAGGGAGGCGGGGAGTAGGCAGAGATGAGGAAGGGGAAGGGGAGAGGGGGAGAGGGGCTGCATTATCATTGCCTTGACAAGTTTAGGCTGTGGCACTCCCATATATCCAGTGAGATGCGACTGAATGGTTTCAGGCCAGGGAGGGACCAGTCTGACTTCCAATTTTCAAAGTTCCCTCTGGGTGGGGGGTGCAGCAGAGACTTAAGGAGCAAGAGCAAGGGCAGGGAGAGATGTTAGGCAGTGAGTAGATACATCATTAACAATTCCTCTCTTCCCTGCATGTTCTCCCTGAGGGTTCAGGCAGCCACAGCACATCTCTTTGAATGTTCAGCAAAACTCTCCATCTCAAAGGGCCACATGGAGATGCATGTCTCAGGCAGAGGAGCAATTTTCTTATGCTTAGCAAGAACTGTGACAGTGATACTGTGTTTGAACCCTTACTTTGAGCGAAATCCTGGGACACAGCAGTGAGCAAGTCAGGCACAACTCTTACCCTCATTGAACTTCCAGTCTATCCCTCATCCACCTCTAACTTGTTGGAAATGTCTGGGTCTTCGTGTTGAGACTCCCAAAGCAATAGGTAGGCCACCCCAGGGGATGTTTTCCTGCCCTTTGACCACAGCAGGCTGCCTTATCTTCCCAGGACTTCAAGTCATCTTGTACATAAATGAAGAGGAATACAACCCATTCCTGGTGTCCTCTACTGGAGCTAAGGTGATTATCCATCAGCAGAATGAATACCCCTTCATCGAAGACCTGGGAACAGAGATTGAGTCAGCAATGGCCACCTCCATTGGAATGCACCTGGTAAGAGAATGTTCTGATTTCTGTAAGCTTGGAGAGGAGGAAGACTTTTCAAGCATAACTGATGAGGTGTTAGTTTCAAAAGGGAGCATGATCCTGGGTTTTCCAGTGGTCATCCCAGTATTTACACTAAAGGTTCTAATTGCATTTTCTGTATAGACAAACAGGACAGGATACCATTTTGGGAAAGCATTCAAGAAAACTCCCTTGTTCCAAAGAAAGATACTAGCATTTATGGAACCTATGCTGGAAGCAAGGCATTAGACACTAACTATATGCTTTTCAGTAATATAAGTAGAGTCGTTTAACATCTATCTTTCTGGACTGCCTAGAGGCCTTTACAGTATGTAAATAATTATTTTAAAGCCTAATGGGAGGTCACAGGGCTATCAAAGATCTATGTGGCCCATCACATTTTCCATCAATTTCGCCTCATTTACCAAGAACCCCTTCTCCCTGCAAGTTTGACTTATCTGATCTCACTGGGAGCTGAGAACCCTCATACCTATCAACAGAGCACACTTGGGCTGCAGACTCCAATCCTTGAGTCAGTTATGCCTATCAGGAGCAGAGGGGCAAGGTGAGGATTGTACTCTGATGCCCCTGGACACCCCACTGCTTGTGCAGTGTTTTTCTTTGCAGGTCTGGGGTCTTTTTATACCAGTCTCTATGTGTCTGTCTGTCTCTCTCTCTCTCTCTCTCTCGCTCTCTCTCTCTCTCTCCTTCATAGAAAGACTATTAAGAACTTATTCAAAGGAGCTGGGCACAGTGGCATGTACCTGTAGTCCCAACTACTCAGGAGGCTATGGTAGTAGGACTGCTTAAGCTCTAGAGTTCAAGAACAGCATGGGTAACATAAAGAGACCTTTTCTCTAATTTTTTTAAAAAGAACTTAATAAAGGGAGTGTATGCACAAAGCATACTAGAGAGTATACCAGGAAGAGTGTATCTCTCTTCTCTCTCTTCCATTCCTGACCTTCAGTTCTCTCCTTCCTCTTCACAGAGACCACTACTGTTGCTAGTGTGTCTTGGCAGGGATACTCTAGTCTTATTCAAGCGTGTGTGTATCGGTATAAGCATTTCTCCTTTTATGCAAATACAAAATATTGGTCTGCCCTGTTTTTCTCTTGACCCTATATCCGGGAAAGGGTTTTATAACAATGCTTGTAGATCTGCTTTGTTCTTTTTTTTTTTTTGAATCAGGGTCTCTGTAGCCCAGGCTGAAGTGCAGTGGCATGATTATGGCTCACCACAGTCTTGCCCTCCTGCCTCAGTCTCCCAAGTAACTGGGACTGTAAGTGTGTGCCACCACATCTAGGTAATTTTTGATTTTTTGTAGAGATAAGGTCTCGCTATGTTGCCCAGGCTGGTCATTCTTCTTAAAGACTCACAATATTCTACTGTGTGAATAAGTTATTGAAGCAATCCCTGCTGATGGACAGTAGGCCACTTCAGGCACAGTTCAAAGCAGTGGTACAATGTGATGTGTATTTGTCTGATTATTTCCTAGAAGTATGTCAAACAGTAAATATATTTGCCAAATTGCCCCAGTGAGGATGTAGCAATTTACAACCATCCCAGCAATATATGAAAGTAGTTGTTTCCCCACATTCTGACCAACATAATATATTACTCAACTTAATTCTTGCTAATCTGTCTTCATGGTAGCATGTTTTTCACCTGTTTGTAGGAAAGCAAAAAACAAATGAAAAATCTCCTTGACCTCCTGCCTCAGTTTATTTATATCCAAACTTCATGTCTCAAATTAAATTTCTTGGCCTTTGGCCATTATCCATCACAAACTTGTCCTCTAGAGCAGTGGTTTTCAAACCTATTTGACTATCAGACTCAGATCTACTGAATCAGAATCTTGGGTTGAGCCCAAGGAACTACATTTTTACCAAACTCCAGTGGTTATTCCAAGAGGCTGCACACTTGGGAGCTTCAGCTTTAGAAACTTGAGCAATTCAGAATTAGAGGAGAAGCCTAATAGGTCTTCTTAAGTGAAAGTGGTGAAGCTAGAATGATACAAAAGTCTACCTATGGCTTTGAACTGAGCTAAGAAGGGATGTGGCAGGCATTTGGGGCTTGACTAGACATCTCTCATTTATCCATTCAACTGCTATTTTCTGAGTTCCTTCCTTGTGCTAAACACCAGAGGGTACATCAATATGGAAGGCACTGTCCATGTCCTTATAGAACCTAGAGTCCAGCAGAAAGGGTAGATAATAAACCAAAAGGCACAAATGAGTCATTGTAATTGCCACAAGCACTATGAAGAAGAAATGTGGACTGCATGAGAGCATATTATAGAATGCCTGACCCAGGGTTCATTTTTAATGGGGGAAGGTAGGGTTCAGGGAACACTTTCCTGAGGAGTGCTATTTAAGCTGAGACAATGGCGATGATGACCTGAAATGATGCTATGGCTTCATTCTGTGGCTTCTCTACCTCATGGTGCCCCATGAAAAGGACAACCCTGGACAGGGGTAGCCATCAGGATGGTGTTCTGGGAGGCTGGATACTCTCAGGAGGCATGTAATTTAGGGGCTTTCTTCTCTGTGTACCAGCTCAGGATGTATGAATGCTGATTGTCCTAGGAAAAAGCAAAACTCTTGAGTCCCAATCTGCTCAGACTATGACTTGGAAAATTGTTGAGATATCACATAAGTTGCTAGGCCACTGATCCTTTATTTACTGCTAGATGGCAAAACTCCCAGATCACAAGAATAAGCATTTTGGTTCTCCATCCCCTATGCAGTTTCATCTGCACCCTAAAGAGGGATTTGAGATTTGCAGTGCATCCTTCCCTTATTGTTTCACTGCCCTCTCTCTCCTGTCTGCCTCTCAGAGTCTGCCAGTTGGGATGAGTCACTAAAGCTTGCAAAAATACAAGAAAAAAGGAATTCTGCCCTCTGGTTCTCTGCTCTGAGCTTGAAAATACCCACCACATTCTTAAACAAATGTTCTCTTTACCAATGGTGGGTAAACAAAGACTTAGGGGAGTTTTCTGCTACACCTAACTTGAGATGTAGAAAATCAAAGCCACAGAGCAGGGTCAGTCAGCTCTAGGTCTGATTTATGAGCATTGAGAACAACAACAAGAAAAAACAGGGATTACTAATAGGTCAACAGAGGGTCACTAAGAAAAAGTCCAAACTAGACTTCCTTCCTTTCTTGTTTTATTTACTTATTTTCTGATAGGTGTGTTAATCTGGTAGACTCAGTCAGTTGGTTAATAAAACTTCCTTTACTTATTGAGTGATTGTGTGCCCAAAGCACTGAATATTCAAAGATGAACACAGCAAACTTCCTACTGTCAAAGGTCTTACTTTTAAGAGGGGGAAGAAAAAAGTCAACACAACTTTGTAATGCAGTTCCCATCTCTGTGGAAACAGGGATCTTTTTTTTTTTTTTTTTTTTTTTGAGTTGGAGTCTCACTCTGTCGCCCAGACTGGAGTGCAGTGGCTGCTCCCGGCCACCGCAGCCTCGACCTGCTGGGCTCTGGCGATCCTTCTGCCTCAGCCTTCTGAGTAGCCGGAATTACAGGCATGCGCTACCACGCCCAGCTGATTTTTTGATTTATTGTAGAGATGAGGTCTCGCTGCCCAGGCGGGTCTCGAACCCGTGGACTCAGGCAATCCACTCAGAAACAGGGATCTTATCTGTCTTTTTCCCAGTCTCAGTCCTTAGAACATAGTAGATTCTCAGTAAATATTGATGGATGATCAATGGATGGGATGGATGGATAGATGGGTGTACGGGTGGATGGATGGATGGATGCCCAGTTAGAAGCTATTGCAGAAGGCTTTCTAAATGATGAAGTCTTGAAGGACAAGTGCAGGCAAATAGTGTCAGGAAGACAAGTTCAGACAAAGAAGATAGCAATTACAAAGGGGTCAGAGAAAATATTTTAAGCTGTGTCATGAAACTTTTTGAAAGATAACTTTGGGGGCAAGCATGGTGGCTTACACCTGTAATTTGGAAGACTGAGGCGGGAGGATTGTATGTGCCCAAGAGTTCGAGACCTGCCTAGCATCATAGTGAGACCTCATCTCTACAAAAATAAAAAAATTAGACTGAGCGTAGTGGCTCATGTCCATAATCCAAGCCCTTTGGGAGGCTGAGGTGAGCCTGAGTCCACGGGTTCGAGACCAGCCTGGGCAACTTGGCGAGACCTCATCTCTACAATAAATTTTTAAAAATAGCCGAATGTGATGGTGCATGCCTGTAGTTCCAGCTACTTGGAAGACTGAGGCAGAAGGGTCACCTTATCCCAGCGGGTTGAGGCTGAGGTGGCTACGAGCATGTCACTATACTCCAGCCTGGGCGACCAAATGAGACTCCAACTCAAAAAAAAAAAAAATGCTGGATGTGGTGGCTCAAGCCTGTCATCCCAGCACTTTGGGAGGCCAAAGTGAGGGGCTTGTCTGAGCCCACGGGCTTGAGAACAGCCTGGGCAACTTGGTGAGTCCTCATCTCTACAATAAAACAAAAAATTAGCCAGTCACGGTAGCGTGCACCTACAGTTCCAGCTACTTGGAAGGTCAGGGTGAAAGGATCGACTGAGCCCAGCATATCGACACTGGCATGACTAGGAGCATGCCACTGCACTCCAGCCTGGGCGACAGAGTGAGACTCCAACTCAAAAAAAAAAAAATTAGCTGGGTATGATGGTGTGCACCTGTAGTCTCAGGTACTCGGGAGACTGAGGTGGAAGGATCACCTGAACCCAGAAGGTCAAGGCTGTGGTGAACCATGATCATGCCACTGCACTCCAGTGTGGGTGACAGAGTGAGGTCCTAACTCAAAAGAATAATAATTATTATTATTATTAATCCTGATTGAAGTGTAGTAAGTACACTGGAGGCAGTATATTTATAGTAATTCTAGAAAGTAAATGATGACAACCTTTGCTGAGGCAATGGCTACAGGGATGAGCAGAGAGAACAGAGTTTAGCATTATTCCAGCATGGATCAACAGCATTGACAACCAATTAACAAGAAGGACCAGGGGAAGTTAGACTGATATTTAGGTCCTCACTTGGGCAGTGGGGTGGATGAATGCCAGGTTCAGAATTAGGGAATACAAAAGGAGGGGTGTATTTGAGAAAGAAGATAACCACCTTAGTTTGGACATACCCAACTTGTTCCTTTGGGAAATCAAGATAAAAATAACATGTCCAGTGAGGAGATGCTACAAACCTAGAACTCAGGAGAAAATCTGGGGGATCATTCTAGCCATGGAAGTAAATGTCATCACCCAAGTCTTGAGCCAGAACTCTGCAAATGCAAACATTTAAGGTCTGAGCAGAAAAAAAAAATGGAGACACAGAGGCAGAAAAGTAGAAGCAGAAGCCGGAAAGAGTTGATGTCAGATAAATCAAGGAAAGAATATGAAGGAAGGCGTGAACAGAAGTAGCAAATGCAGTTGAGAGGTCAAGTAAGATAAAGGGCGAAGGTGTTCTCTGGGTTTGGCAACCAAGAGGTCACTGGTGTTCTTTGCCAGAGCAGTTTTCAATGGAAGGAGCGGAACAGAAACCAAAGTACAATGGGCTGAATGGTAAATGGAAGTCAAGGAAGTGGACAAGGGTGGACCACTCACCCAAAGAGGTATGGGCCAGGCCCTAGACACTGGGGAGGCTTCATTGTTGTTGCAAACTCTGCAGAACATTTTTGTCCTAAAGCACATAGACAACTTCTTTTCACAAGCACGATCCCTCTATAGTAAGGATTAAGAGCTCAGTTGGCTGAAATTCAAGACCCAGCTTTGTACCTTGGTTGTGTAATCTCTGTACCTCAGTAACCTCATCTGTAAAATGGGAATAATAATGATAACACTGCTACTTTATGGCTGTTGAGAATTCATTGAGTTCATGCATGTGAAGTGCTTTGCATGTAGTTAGTGCTCAAAAAATACTGGCTATTACTATACTTATTTTTAAGAAAAGAGAGACGAAGGGAAGGAAAAGTAAGTTTGAAGCAAAAAAGAGGGATTGTTTTTTTGATACCCTTCTCCTTTATGAGTGATATATATAATATAAGCATATATTATTATCTTATTATTAATATATTAGCATATTATATGCTACATATTGTATACTAATATATTATATTGTATACTAATATATTATATGCTATATATTGTGTACTAATATATTATTATGTAAATTATTATGTAATATATTGTTATATATGTGTGTGTGTGTGTATGTGTGTATATATGTAGTTGATACTAATTATTTGCCATCCATATATGTTACAAATATCTTTCCCAGTTTGGGGTTTTTTTAAAGAGTATTTTCTCACATGCAAAATATCAAATGTTTTCATAGTCAAAGTCTTCATTTTTCTTTTTTAGTCATTATGTTTATTGAGAGTTTTCCCTCTTTGAGATCAGATACTGAATGGAGTTTGCTTCCAATTATTCTATTATTTCATGTAATACTTTAGACCATTAGAATTTTGTCCACAGGATGTGAAGTAGAGATCAAGTTTATTTCTTCCTCCAAATGGTTAACAAATTGTCCTAACTTCATATATATATAGTAATTATTTTTCCTACTATTAATTAAAAGTAGTAGAAAAACCTTATCATACACAAATAACTTTTATTTTATTTTTGGGAATTGGGGTCTCCTTTATTGTCCAGGCTGGTGTGCAGAGGCACCATCATGGACTCACTGCAGCCTCAGCCTCTTGGGCTCAGACGATCCTTCCACCTCAGCCTCCTGAGTAGCCGGGGCTACAGGCATGCACCACCATGCCAAGCTATTTATTTGTTTTGTTTTGGTTTTTGATATTTTGTAGAGATGGGGTCTTACTATGTTGCATAAGCTGGTCTCAAACTCCTGAGCTCAAGCAATCCTCCTGCCTCAGTCTCTCAAAGTGCTGGGATTACAGGTGTGAGGCACCATGCCTGGCCACAAATAACATTTATAATATATTGAAAAGTTAAAACAAAACAAAAAAGAGTTAAGTCACTCATAATCCCATCTAGGGCAAAGTCCTTTCATTTTCATTTTTTAAAATTTGTTTGTTTGTTTATGAAAATGGGATCTACTGATCATACTCTTTTTTTTTTTGAGATGGAGTCTCACTCTGTCGCCCAGACAGGAGTGCAGTGGCACCGCAACCTCAGTCTGCTGGGCTCAGGTGATCCTTCTACTCCAGTAGTCCAAGTAGCTGGTACTACAGGCACACGCCACCATTCCCAGCTAATTTTTTGATTTATTGTAGAGATGAGGTCTCACCAAGTTGCCAAAGCTGGTCACGAACCCCTGGGTTCAGGCAATCCTCTCACCTTGTCTTCCCAAAGTGCTGAGATTATAGACGTGAGCCACCGTGCCCAATCATACTCTTATAATCTGCTTTTATTCCCCTAACTCAAATATATCATCAAACCATGTCATTGAATAATCTTCCACAGTCCCAGTTTTAGTGACAACATACTATTTTGTTGTATGAATGTAGAGTTTGCCATTATATACTAAATTCTTTTGGTATATACTTTTAACTATATGTTCACTGTCTGTTTCCCAGTAATGCAGAGTCTAGAATATTTTGGGCTCACTTTTTTTTTTTCTTCTCCCAGATCAGCAGTCAAATAGGTCCACTTTTAAATTGAGACCATATCTGTTGGACTGAAATGAATTGAGTGGGAGGTGGAACTGGAAAAGTACACTGAAGCCCACTAAGGAACACTTTGAAGGCAGGGCTGATGCCTTTGAACTTGAATCACCAGGCAGAAGGAAGGAGTGACAGAACCTTATCTGGGATTCAGATGGAAACATGTTGGGTGTGGGGAAGGGGTTGAGGAAGGGGAAAATGTAGAGGCCTGCAGGCCAATGGGGAGACCTCCAATGGTCCAGGCGAGAGAGGAGGAGAGCCAGACTCAGACAGTGAGAACTAGAGGAGGAGTTAACTGGTTTAAGAAATGCTTAAAAGCATCATATCTTCTGAGCATCTTTCTTTTTAAAAAATTTCTTTGTTAAAGATGTGGGGTACAATTCAATGTTCGGTATACAAATGTTCACTATGCAGGTATCCTTGTTGATGAGGTGTGATCCCACCTCCCCTGGCAGTTTCTCACTACTGCCAATCCCTCTCCTACAGTATTACGATAATTGTTCAAGGGAGTGAGAACATATGGTACTCTGTTCTTTGTTTCTTGATAGATTACTGAGTATGATCGACTCTAAATCCGTCCCAGTTGCTGCAAAGTCCATATGCTTGTCCTTCTTTATGACTGCATAATATTCCATTGTGTATATGTACCACATTTTCCTTATCCAGTCCAGTTTCAATGGGCAGCATGTTGGTTTCATGTTTTTGCTATTATGAATAGTGCTGCAATAAACATGCGTGTGCAGGTATCTTTTTTGTAGAATGATTTGAGTTCCTCTGGTTATATTCCCAATGAGCGTCTCTTGATGACTAAACGAGATTAAGAAGAAACAACTTCTAGAATGATGCCCAGGTTTCTAGCTTGGACAAACAGATAGATGGTGTGTCATTAGCTACTATAAGAAATACAGGCAATTGAGTAGACTTTTCGTGGAGGAGGAGGTGCCGAGTTTCATTTTAAACAATATGTCATTTCGCTTTTGCTGTGTGCAAACCACTCTGAAACCTTATATCGGCTTGCAGGCTGTGGGTTGGCCATTTGAGCTGACTTCATCTGAGCAGTTCTGATCTAGACCAGGCTCAGCTTGTCTCAACCAGTGCTTGCTCATGGCATTTGAGGGCAACTGCTGAGTCTGCTGGGGCATTTTGATTCTCCCCCATGTGGCCTCTCATCAACTGGCTAGTTTGGACTTGTTCCCATGGTGGTCTCAGGGTTCCAAGTTAGGCAAGAGAAGGCAAGTTCCAATAGTTAGACACTTTTCCGGTCCCTGGTTATATCATATTTGTTAATATCCCACCAGCCAAAGTTTAAGTTGCATGACCAACTCAGATTCATGGAGTGGAAAATAGACTCTATTTCTCTATGGGATGTTGGGATTTGGGCCACTTTTGTGATCTCCCACAGACATGGTGTGTTTAATATGCATGGGCCACCTAGGTAGAAATGATCAATGGTCAGTTGGGTCTCAGGAGAAAGATTTTGGCTAGAGGTCAGATTTGAGAGCATCTGTCAGTGATTTATGTTGCTATACTGGGAGTGGATGAAGTCATGCCTGTTTTAATAATTAAAACTAACCTCCATGGGGAACTTGCTACGTGCTAGGTCCTGTGCTAAGCACCTTACATGCATTAGGCTCAATTAATCCTCACAAAAGTGCTTAGGGGTGCCTGGTTGAGAGGGTGAACTTTGGGTTAGAATCCCAGCTCTATCTCTTTCTGGTCATATTACCTGAGGCAAGTTATCTTATCTCTCTGTGTCTCATTTTCCTCTTCTGTAAAGTGGGCCTATTGTCAAGGTTAAATGCATTGATGCGTAAGATTCTTATCATAGTGTCCAGCATGTTGTAAGTGCTCAATCAAGGTAAATTGTTGTTGTTATTGTTTAATCAAAATCAACTAGCTATGACGTAGTACAGTGATAATCTGAATTTAGACTTATTTACTGGGACCCATGGTCTGGATTTCTCTGGATTTCTGACTCCTTAGCTAGACTGCCTGGCACTACTGGCTGTTTAGGGGTGATTGACTGTTGACCCTAACATCTTTCCTCCAGAAGAAGCCCCTTAGGAGAACTCAGAATCCAGCCACCCTATGCCCTTGGTCAGGGAACCCAGTCAGGATGGGGTCATGGGAGGGGCTCCTGAGGCAACCTAGAGACCCAAAGCAGCCAAAGCCTTCCCAGTAATGAGTTCCTCTCAGGCCTGCACAGGTCCAAGAAGGAAACCATCCATCTGTTCTGTTCCCAGCCTGCCTATCACTGCTGCCCTCCCCAGCAGAAGCAGCAGTACATGTTTTCTTAAAGTGTGGGGTACAAGACAGGATTGGGTACATAAGTGGTTTAGGTACAGGTGAGGTTTTGGGCCTCCTTTGGACCTCACTTCACCTGGATTAGGATCAGGCACTCTTACTGATATTATGTGCTCTCCCTCCCCTGGCAGTGTCCTGCCACTTTCTTGTAGTATTATGATAGATGTTCAGGGTCCACGTATGAGTGAAAACATGTGGTACTCAGTTCTTTGTTTCTGTGATAGATTACTAAGTATGATAGACTCCAAATCCATTCAAGATGCTGCAAAGACCATAGTTTTGTTCTTCTTTATGACTGCATAATATTCCATCATGTGTATGTATCATATTTTTAAAAATCTAGTCCTCTTTCAATGGATAGCACAGTTGGTTCCATGTTTTTGCTATTGTGAATAGTGCTGTAATAAATGTGTGTGTGCAAATATCTTTTTTGTAAAATGATTTGAGTTCCTCCAGGTATATTCTCAGAAGGGGGATTGCTGGAACATATGGCAGGTCAATTTCCAGTTCTTTTAGAAAAAACCACACTGTTTTGCATAGAGGTTGAATTAGTTTGCACTCCCACCAATAGTGTAGAAGCTTTCCCTTTTTTCCACATCTTCACCAGCATTTGTTGGTTTTTGTTGTATTAGTGATGGCCATTCTTACTGGAGTTAGGTGGTATCTCAATGTGTGTGTGTGTGTGTGTGTGTGTGTGTGTGTGTGTGTGTGTGTGTGTTTAAAGATAGGGGGTACAAGATTAGGTATACAAGTCGTCATTGTACAGGTAAAGTTTGGACCTCCCTTTGGTACCCACTTCACCTAGTTTGAGATCAGGTACCCTTATTGATGTTATGTGTCACCTCGCTCCCCTGGCAGTTTCTAGCTACTGCCAATCCCTTTTTTATAGTATTAGGGTGAATGTTCAGGGTCCACTTATGAGTGAGAACATGTGGTAATCAGTTCTTTGTTTCTGTCAATGTAGTTTTGATTTGTATTTCTCTGATAATTAGTGAGGCTGAGCATTTTTTTCATGTGTCTGTTGGCTACTCATATATCTTCTTTTGAGAAGTGTCTATTCATGTCTTTTGCTCATTTTTTTAATGGGGCTATTTTTTTCCCCTTTCAGCATGAAATGCAGAGACAGTCCACAGAATGGGAAAAAATATTTTCCAACCGCATATCTGACAAAGGTCTAACATCCAGAATCTACAAGGAATTCAAATGTACCAAAAGGAAAATCAGCCCATTTTGAGAAAGGCAGGCCTTGGCCACCTGGAGAAAAAAGGGGTCCCCACCACCCTCAGAGCCAGACTTGGGTCCCTGCTGCTGTCAGCACCTTGGGGCACCATTTTGGCCTATTGACTGGGGCTGATAGACACCTCTGCCATGCCCTCAGTGGCTGGGGAGAGTGAGTCCTTTACTGTGGGGAGAGTTTTCACTCAAAGGAAGTCTCACCCAAAGGAAATGTACACAGTGGAAACAGAGAGATGTGGGACAGTTGTAGCTGAGCCTGGGAGACCAGCCTGGTTACCACCACCCTTCTCTAACAGGGGTGCAGACAGAACACAACTTGAAAACCTCTGAGCTGTGGTGAGGTGATCTCCCTGAGAAGGTGGCTTTGGGGATTACTGGTTGGGACAATGGTTACCACTGAAATGTGAAAACAATAGTTTGACAACCACCCTGTCTGGGAACAGCCTGGCTGGGCTGAGCACTTCCCAGATGAGGAGTGATTATGCTAGGTGGAAATCCTCAAAGTTTTGAGAAGGCAGGAGCTGGCTCTTTTGCTGCAGAAGCTGTAGGGGGTTGAGAAAAGCCCTGTTGTCACCTGCTTGCCCCTCAGGCTCTGCTACCACTTGGGTTTTCCCATGGACAGAGTTTATACTTTTAAAGGGTTACAGAAGGACTCCTATGCAACTGTCTCCCTCCCCCAGGCTTCTCAGAAAGAAGTAGATAGGACCTGGCTAGATATAAATGAGTCCTGCATCCCACATGTATGCCCCCAAACATACACAAGTGAGGGGGACCCCAAAAAACAGAATTATCTTTTGGAGGGCAAGCCCTTTATAGTACAGGCTTCCCCCACTAGGTAAGTGTTCTAGGAACCCATTGACATCAGCGTACCAGCTAGCATTGTTGTGAGAGGCTGTGAGAGGCTTCATTGAGGTTTTGTTGTTGTTGTTTTGGAGAGTCTTTAAACGCATTTGCCCATTTCATGATGATAATTTATGAGCCCATAATTTATGAGCCCATACCATCCACACCATGCTGAGTGTTCAGCAGTTTTTGACCAAAAACATGGCATGACCCCCATGCCCCAGCCTTCCTATTCACCCGACCTTGCCCCAAGAGACTTTGTTTGTTTGTTTGTTTACCTGGATGAAAAAAGTTCTCAAAGGGAAACATTTCACCAGTGTGGAAATGGTGAAACAAAAAACAGCAGAACCACTCAAAGGCCTCAAAATCTACAAGTTTAAAAACTGTTTTGAGAGGTAGAAAAAGGGTCTCAATAGGTGTATTGTATCAAATGGAGAGTACTTTGAAGGTAACTAAAGTTTAAACATGTAAGAATAAATACACAGTTTTTTATAAATGAATTCTGGGTTTGGGGGGGTTCCCCTCTCATTTATGCATATACACATGCTCCTGTATGCATACATATATGCATAGATACACACACTCACACACTTGCACACATAGACACACATTATTTATGCATGTATGTCACACACACATATACACACCTTTGTTTTTGTGTCCCTAGGGGTCAGCATAGAAATCAAAATGTCTCCCCACCCTCCTCACAAGTTCATCCAGTAGAGGCTTTGAGAAACTCAAGACTTCTATCCTAGTCAGAAAAGATCATTAGCCACATTTGTTCTACCCCCAGTTACTTCAGAAAGTAGCCCCAACCACCGAGAGCTTCGAATTTGATAAGCATCAGCACAGAGTAAAGGGTCATTGAGTATTCAGAAAGCATAAAAATCAAAATGACTTCTTACCATCAACTCCTGGAAGTGGCCCAGGGGCTGGTTCCCAGGGTAGAGGAAGCCCCAGCCACCTCTGCTGACCACACAATGGCTTACCTGAGTGGACAGACGCCCTCAGACAGATGCAAGGGTATTGCACTTTTCTGCCTCAGGCAGGTAGAGTCCGTTGCTGACATTCTATGCTCTGGGAACAGCTCAGCAGGACCTGGAGGCCCAAAGGAACATCTGTTCAGGGAGTCTGTGCTTGGAGAAGCTTAGAGGATGGCATGAAATTGAGGTGTTTTTTGTACCTCAGTGCCCACCCCAGCCCTGGTATCCACTAGAGGCTCTCCATCTGTTTTTTACCCAGCTATTAAGACTATGCATTCTGTACTGCCGGGGAAAGACGTTCACTCTTGTTAGTGAGAAGTTCAGGTTGCAGGGCAGAGTGGATGTGTAAGTACGAGTCTGTCTGAGATCCATACCGGATGTGACCTGGTAGTGTGGACACCCTGGGAAGAGGGAAGTCTGGCAGCTACTTTCCCCTTTGTTTGCATCTGTTGTTTAAACATTTTTAAATAGCATTGTCAATTGCCCTTGAGGTACTTACAGTTAATTGAGGGAGACTAATGGGTCAGCTGATGAACTGCAATACAAACACAAAGAGATTACAACCACTTGAGCTGGCTACTGTTTCCACCTGCATCTTCCTTCCTTTTTTCCCCCAATTGTCATTCTCTCTTCAAAGAGAAAAAGATTTTCTTTCTTCCCATACATCTGCTGTCCTTTTCCCTTTTACCACCACACCCCACCCCCAAGAGAAAAAGTGCTTAGCATGGGCACGTGTGTATGCACTAGCAAGCAAACACGCAGACCCTGGAAGCTCACTATAAGCTGGTCACAATTTGTGTTCAATGATTGCTCCCCTTTCAGAGATGTTATAACCCCACCCTACCCCTCTGTTCCCCCCC
>NW_007248545.1:305662-323512 GCF_000164805.1 Carlito syrichta | reverse complement strand
CGCCCAGGCTGGAGTGCAGTGGACTGCTCATGGCCACTGCAGCCTCGACCTGCTGGGCTCTCAGGTGCTCTTCTGCCTCAGCCTTCCAAGTAGCTGGAACTACAGACACACGCTACCACACCTGGCTAATTTTTTTATTTACTATAGAGATGAGGTCTCGCCATGTTACCCAGGCTGGTCTTGAACTCATGAACTCAGGCAATCCTCTCACCTCTGCCTCTCAAAGTTCTGGGATTACAGGCACGAACCACCGCACCTGGCCAACCCTACCCCTTTTTGTTTGCTTGTCTTGTCTGGATTGTTTGTTTGTACTGACAAATATTAAGTTAGAGCTAAACTTAATGAACCGTGTCATTACGTTTGAATAAGGCTTTGAACCTCTTCTGATGATAGGGTATCATTCTACTTTGTTGGGCTTTCCTAGGCCCTTTCTAAGAAAATCAGCTTTTTTTCCAAGTCAACTTCTGGGACCAGAAGACAAGGCTATGGGTCCTTCACAGGGACGGGAATCCCAGGCAGCTCTCAGTCCCTGGTCATCTTTCAAATCCCTTTTCCCACTTCTCAGTGGATTCACCAACTGTTATTCAGAAAACCAAATTCAAATTTCTCAGCCATGATTTGGCCTCAACCTCTCTCTCTGACTTCAGTGAGTTTTTCATTTGCCATGTTCCAACCTCGCTGGCCCCTCCCTTTTCAAGCTTTTGCAGCCCTCTTTATCCCAATCCTATTCTGTCCATCGCTTGTTAAGTCTAGCTCTGTCTTTCCATTCCATATTGAATCAACAAATCCCTTTCTCAGGGACACTTCCCTAATCATTCTATAGGAAAAACTGCCCTCTCCTCCCAACTCCTATAGTCTCCCTACACTGTTTCATTGATGACCATCCAAAATTATCCCAAATCAACTTATTTTGTTATTTATTTGTTGACCATCGGTTCACCCCCACTAGAATGTATGCCCCATGAGAGTGGAGAACTGGTCTATCTTGGTCACTGTTGATTCTGCGGTGTCTATAGCAACATTGGGAACCTAGTAGGTGTTCAATAACTTTCCTTTAAATGAATGAGTTAAATGAATGGCTGCTCAAACCCCTTTTTGGGTCCTGGGGGAGAGCAGTGCGGAGTGTGAGTGTGTGCCACTGTGATTGCAGACGGAGTCCTTCAAGCTCAGTAAGCCCTACAGTCAGTGCACGGAGGACGGGAGCGACGTGCCAATCAAGAACATCTACAATGCTGTCTACTCCCTTCAGGTAAGGGTTGGGGTGGGCACCGAGCCCTAGGTTATGGCCCGGACCCAGTAGACAAAGTTATATCTGAGCTGGGGTGTGGCTGGGACCAGAAACTCTGGTGAGGATCCCTGGGGTTCATCCAGAGACCTCAAGAACAAATGATGCCGGCTGGTTCCAGTCCTCTTCAGCTCTCATCTGTAACCAGAGCTTAATTAATTCACTGAGGTTTTCGTGGAACATGATGTACAGCCAAGAAGGACCCACCTCCTAACAGGGCCTTGGCAAGTGAGCGGCAAGAGAGAAGCAGACTGGGAGAGACACTGGCTGAGGGGTAAAGGTGTGGCTACCAGGCTGATTTGTGCCCCTCACTCGCTGGTGGTCTTGGGCGAGTTGCATCACCCTCAGCAACCACAAGGGGAGGGTGGATTAGATGGGGGTTGCTCATTTGCAGCTCCCAATCCCCTTCCAGGCTGGTTTCACACCTGATTTTTCTAGCCTGGATGGTTGTTTAAAAGTCAGGGAATTTATTTTTACTTATGTATTTATTTAATTTTTAACTTTTTTGTTTTAAAGATGTGTTAGGGATACAAATATTCATTATGCAGATACCCTTGTTGATGATGTGTGCCCCTCCTCCCCTGGCAGTTTCCCTCACCTGCCAATCCCGCCCCCACCCCCTGGCAGTTTCCCACTACTGCCAATCCATTTCTTATAGTATTATGATAATTGTTCAGGGTTCACTTATGAGTGAGAGCATGTGGTACTCAGTTCTTTGGTTCTGTGATAGACCACTGAGTATGATAGACTCTAAGTCTATCCAAGTTGCTGCAAAGTTCATAATTTTGTGCTTCTTTATGGCTATGTAATATTCCATCAAATCTTACAAGAGAATTCAGAGCCTAGCTTCTTTTGAAAAGTGAGATAATGTGGCAACATGGAACCCATCCTCCTGCAGGATAAACAGTGGGTGGAGCTCCCCCATTGAAGGAGGCCTGAGGTTCCTGGTCCCCACAGTTCCCCCCACCCCCCCAGCGTGTTGCCCACTGACTCCTGTGGGCATTTGAGTTTTTAACCTTCAAGTGCAGTGATCTGTTCTACCTCCTCTCACTTTCTGGGAGTCTGCAGTTCACCTCCCACCAGGGTGCCCATGCAAATCACCCTGGCAGAACAAAAAAAAACAGGAGTCCTCAGCACCAAGGCCTCTACCTTATATCAGAGCTGAGCTGAGAGTGGTGGACACGTTGAGTAAAAGAGGACTATTAGTATTAATAGAATAATAAGACAATAATAAATAGAAACATAATCAAATGGACAAAAAGAAAAAGTGAGTTCACTGGAAAAATACTCCTGAATAATCTTTAGTAAGAGGCTATTATGAACACACACTTTACACATATCAATTTATTTCATGCTTATAATAGCGTCATGAGGTAGGTATCATTATACTTATTTCAAAGATGAAGAAAGCAAAGCATCTGAGAGGTTAAGCAACTCGCCTGAAGTCACCCAGCAGGTAGGTGGCACAGCTGGGACTTGACAGGAGTGAGCTACCTTCAGGGTCCCTGCCATTAGCTTTTGCACTGTGAACTTCATGGGTATTGTGGCAGATTCTGATCTACAAAAATGCAGTGTGGGAGGGCCTGGGCCTGAGAACTGGATTGCTGGAACTGTGCTTGTTTCTCTCCGACTCTTGGCGTCTACTCTAATTCCCCCATTTATCTCTGTGTTGACATCCACATGATGGAAAATGACCACCCCAGCCCCAGTTCAACCTGATTAGTCTAAATCCTCAATACATTTTTTTAGCTTGGGTCCTTTGGAGTCAGGGTACTGCCCCCTACCCAATAAGGGACATGTTTCATGTTGGCTGAGGCTGACCCTTTGGGCTGAGGGACATGTAAGGGGCTCTCTGGCATTCACGTGCAAGAAGAGAATCCCTGGGTCTCCTCTTTCAGATCTGTCTTCACTCGTGCTTCCAGACAAAGATGGTGGAGAAATGTGGGTGTGCCCAGTACAGCCAGCCTCTACCTCCGGCAGCCAACTACTGCAACTACCAGCAGCACCCCAACTGGAGTGAGTGAGACCTGCCCCAGCCTTGGACACCCCAGGAGTGGGGACAGCCTAGCCCCAGCAACAGCCTGTGCCAAGGGCCCTTGCCCCTACTGCCTTTTGCCTGAAGGAGGCATTGGTAGAGAGATGTTAGCTGGTTTTACTTCTGTTGTCAAGTCTGGCTTGAATTATACTTCCCAGTTAAGGACAAAATGCTACACCCCAGCCTGTGCTAAGAGCTTGACCACCTCAACTAACTCCAGGAGGTAGGAACTATGGATAGTACCCTTTCACAGAATAGGTAGCCGAGGCTCCCAAGGGTTAAGTGACTCACCCTAGGTCACACAGCCAAGGATTAATAGAACTGGTTCCAAACCAGGGACTGTCTAACCCTCAGCCGCCATTGTTTTCTGCTTCCTAACATCACAAAACAGCATGTGTTTCCAGAAAACTAGTGTTTGTAGAGAGTGGGAGGGGAAATCACTAAAATGAGGCCTGGGCAGCATCTTCGGTGACCTGGGGATGCACAGGAAGGGCCGCGTGGCTCCAATGTTCTTGCTGTTCTCTCCTTTGTCCCTCAGTGTATTGCTACTACCAACTGCACCGAGACTTTGTCCAGGAAAAGCTGGGCTGCCAGTCAGTGTGCCGGGAAGCCTGCAGGTAAGTCGACCCGGAGGGGTGGATGAGCAGACTGGGCTGGGCTGGGTCTCCCATGCTCACTCTACCCCCTCCTCTCCTTAGCTTTAAGGAGTGGACACTAACAACCAGCCTGGCACAATGGCCATCTGAGGTTTCGGAGGTAAGTTCTTCTGCCCACTCTTCCCACACAATCCCCCTGCCTGGAGCCTCATTGCCGTCCTACCTGTGTCCTCTGGCTTGGGGCATGGTCTAGGGAAAACGGAGCTGTCTTGCTGAGGCTGAAGGGTACAGGGGAGAGGTTGAGGAGGGAGGATTGGTCCTGACCTCTCCGGGCATCCTCAGGCCCACTCTTTTTTTCTCCATCACAGAAATGGTTGCTGCCTGTTCTCACTTGGGACCAAGGCCAGCAGATAAACAAGAAGCTCAACAAGTAAGTTTACCTCCCCCCTGTTCCTCCACCTTTGCCCGCCACAGGCCCTGGCCTTCTCACTTGCTTCCTCATGGGCAAATCCTCTCCTTTTCATTCACTCACTCATTCATTTATTCAGTGAGAGGGGGAGAGGGTGAACTCACATCTATGAATCATGCCATGTGAATTCACATTTCTCTAAGCCATCACCATCTCCATAATACCCACGGCTGGACCTGCACGCTGTAGGGGTCAATCTGGCCTCCAAAATTTATAGAGCATCTACAAGGATCCAGGCACTGTCTATGTGCTGGGGGAACCAGGATAAGCAAGCAGACACAGTCTCTGCCCCTGGGTGCTTACAGGCTAGTGATAAAGATAAGCTTTAACAAAACACCTGCAAATCATTAAACCAAGTGTTGCAAACCAGTAACTTCTGGGCCAAATTTAGCCCCATGGAAGAAACTCATTATTTTTAGATTTTCCTGAAAGGTGGAAAGTTCTGACAATAACAACCCTCCCTTCTTGCATAGCACCAAACAGCTGAGTAATAGTTGTCTCTTTGGAATGAGCTTGAGCCCAGTTCGTCATAGTCCTGTTCGTCAAGAGCAATTTAGTGCAATGGTTAAGAGTGTGGACTTTGAAACCAGATCTATCTGAGTTTGAATAGTTTCTCAGCCAATTTTTTTTTTTTTTAGTTGGGGTCTCACTCTGTCACTCAGGCTGGAGTACAGTGGCATGATCACAACAATCACAGGTCATAGCAACCTCCACCTCCTGGGCTCAGATGATCCTTCCACCTCAGCATCCCAAGTAGCTGGGACTACAGATGTGCACCACCACACCTGGCTAATTTATGTATTTATTTTTTTAGAGACAGGATTTCACTATGTTGCCTAGGCTGGTCTTGAACTCCCGGGCTCAAGCAATCTGCCTACCTTGGTCTCCCAAAGTTCTGGGATTACAGATGTGCCCAGCCTTGGCCAATACTGTAGTCTTGGACAAGTTACTTAACCAATCTATATCTCAGTTTCCACATCTGTAAAATGAGGATGAGTCAAACACAGCTACCCACCCTATAGGGTTGCTTGAGAGAATAAAATATGTTAATTCACACAAAGTTCTTAAAACATGCCAGGCAATTCACGAAGTGCCCAATAAATGTTCACTGGCCATTATGGCTATTATCATATGACCTTATACCCAGCCTTCCTCGCTCACTTACATTACTGGCCTGTCTCCTGTATGTACTTGAGATTACAATCAAACAACTACAAATGTCAACATTTGCTGAAGAACAGGGTACAATGGGAATATGGCTGGGTGGAGGTTGGAAAACAGTTTTTGAGTGAATGAATGACCTGAGAACCAGATCTAGATGGAAATATGCTCTGGGGTATAGACTGAGCCCCATGGACCAAGTTCTAATACCCCCAGGGAGCCTAGAGCCCGGAACACGCTGCAGGCTTGGGCAGGAGGAAGGCATGAGTCCTCTGGTAGAATTCCAAGGCTTCTGACTCACCTGTTGGAATTTCTGCAGGACAGATTTGGCCAAACTCTTGATATTCTACAAAGACCTGAACCAGAGATCCATCGTGGAGAGTCCAGCCAACAGTGTGAGTGACTTTCTTCTGGGACCTGGGTCTACAAATGGGCCCATCTCTGCCTGGCCTCTGGCGACAGAGTCAAGTCGTGGGGATCTTGATCTAGTCATGGGCATCTACCCTGATCTAGAAGGCTGCCAGAGGCCAGTCAGACCTTGGCTCAGGATACGTAGATCAAGCAGAGACAGGAAGCCTACCCACTTCTCCCTCTAAGCCTATGCAGAGCAGGGCCAACCAGTAGCTCCCTTGGAAATCAGGGTCCCCGTATGAGGCCAACTTGGGGGCAGTCCCTGCTGATGGTCTGGCTTGGCCTCCCTTGCAGATCGAGATGCTCCTGTCCAACTTCGGAGGCCAGCTGGGCCTGTGGATGAGCTGCTCGGTCGTCTGTGTCATCGAGATCATTGAGGTCTTCTTCATCGACTCCCTCTCTATCATTGCCCGCCGCCAGTGGCAGAAAGCCAAGGAGTGGTGGAGCCGGAGGCAGGCTCTCCCCTGCCCCGAGGCTCCCTCCAGCCCAAGGGGCCAGGACAATCCAGCCCTGGATATAGACGATGACCTGCCTACTTTCACCTCTGCTTTGCACATGCCTCCAGCTCCAGGATCCCAGGTGCCTGGCACACCACCCCCCAGATACAATACCTTGCGCTTGGAGAGGGCCTTCTCCAACCAGCTCACAGATACCCAGGTGCCAGACGAGCACTGAGGCAGAGTTTAGAAGAAAGATCTAGTCAGGACCACCAGCCATGGTTTGAGGACTTAGACCCGGTCTCCCAGACATGGAGGGCCCTCTGCCCTCACCCGCTCTGGGCTTTTCAAGGACACTGACTAAAAGCCTGCTTTGAACAACGAGATGGTACCGAGGCATGTGCAGGAAGACCCGTTGGGCACTACCCAGCAATACATGCAACTGTCCAGGATGAGATATGGCCCATGGTCCGAATTCTCAGCACATGGCTAGAGAGATCGGGGACAAAGGAAATGGTGCTGGCCCGCATGAAGGCCCCAGTAAGGGCTGACAGAGCTCTTTGCAAGGTCTTCAGAGAGAAGGACTCCTTCAAAGTCCCAAGCCAAAGGTTTCACCCACTCCGTCAGCCTGGGCTGAGGCCAAGGATGTGACCCTGGGTGTCAAGGCTACACAGCTACTGCCTGACGCCAAAGATAAGAGGAAGCACCAGCCCCAGAGCTGGAACTGTCTATGAATAAACTGTTCTTAGTCGTTGACATGGGGGCAAGATCTCCTCTGTGTCCTCAGGCAGGGAACTGACCCAGGGCCCTTGGAGTCAGTGTGGCAGTAGGGGTGCAGTGGGGAAAGGTCCGGAGTTGTGCCAGGGTGTCCCCAGTTTGGAGCAGAGGTGGGCCCATTAGATAAGTATGATTATCCCATTTTGTGGACAAAGAAACAGGCATAGAAAGATTAAGTTACTTGCCCAAGGTGACACAGCTCGGAGGTAGCAGAGCTGGTATTGAACCCAGGCAGTTTGATTCCAGAGCCTGTACATTTTACCACTCTATCATCTTGCATCCAATTCATGTCTGTGCTTTTTTCAAGGTAAGGCTGATGTCACTTTGAGTGGGAAGAGGGAGAGCATGATGGGGCCATGGCTCTGGGCAACTAAGGCAGGGCCCTGGGCACCTTGCTCAGGCAGAGAAGGGCCAGTTAAAGGAAAATGCCGGACACACCTGTCCAGTGGTAGTCTGAAGTATAAAGGATTGTGTTCCAATAACCTACCCTCAGCACTGTTCCAAGAGAGACACCACCCCTGCCAATGGCCTGCCCTTACCAACAAGCCAGCTACCACAGACAGCTGACTTTCTACTACAATCATACCTTCTCGCCTGATAATAGCTAACAAGTATTACATCCATGGTAGGTGCTTAAAACCAACCCAAGAACAGAACATTGGGTACTGTTCTAAGAGCTTACATAGATTAGCACAGGGGACTGCAAACCATGGCCCACAGGCCAAATCCTGGTTTTGCCCACGAGCTAAAAATTTTTATTTTCATTTTTAAATAACAGCAGCAAAAAAAGATTTTTGTGATTCATGAAAACGAAGTGAAATTCAAATTTCAGTGTCTATTAATAAAGTTTTATTGACACACATCCACACCCATTCACTCATTTATTGTATATGGCCGACCGTGCTGCAACAGCAGAAATGAGTTGCTACAATACAGACCCACGAAGCCCAAAATACTTCCTCTCTGGCCCTTTCCAGAAAAAATGTGCCCCCTGGATTCACACATTAGATAGGTATGACCATCCCATTTTGTGAATGAAGAAACAGGCATAGAAAGATTAAGTTACTTGCCCAAGATGACACAGCTAGGAGGTGGCAGGACTGGGATTTGAACCCAGACAGTCTGACTCCAGAGCCTGTGCATTTTAACACTCCATTACTTTGTATCTAATCCTTGTCTATACCTTTTAAGGGTGAGGCTGATGTCATTTGGGGTGGGAAGAGGCGGAGGCCAAACACCTAGGCTCTAGAGCAGAAGGAAGTTCTTTATCCATGAGTGGGGAAAGGCCTGCATTTCTGGACTAATCCCTACACAGGGATGGCTGCTAGTAGAAACAAGAATCTTGGTGAAAGAGAGAGGCTGTGGGGAGCCTGCCTAGACCTGGGACACCTGGGCCAACCCGACCCCAGGTCTGTGATAGGAAGAGCCATCTCTGCCTCATGCGGTGTTTCCATTGGCCCTCGTGGGGTGGGGCACTGTCGGGAGGCATGCCAGCCAGTAAGAAAGAGGTCATAGTGACCCCAGGCTGGATGAAACACCCTTGGGGAGTGGGCATAAAGGCCAGGCTGATGCAGACAAGCATTGGATTACAGAGGACGCGAGCCTGGCTTCCGTCCATGCTGGGCTCAGGTGGCTACAGCCGGTGCTTACAGGAAACTTGCCTACCTGGGCACTGCCCAGAGAGGAGCTTCCTCCTTGTCTCCTATGGCAGGAGGAGGGGCAGTATGCCATCACATTTGTGGGATTGAGCAGCCTCTGCATGGTGTCACAGGCAGGAACACTTCTGGCAAAGCTTGTCAAAGGTGAGGCTATAAGAAACCAGAGTTGACAGTTGCTGGAGCCTCCCCCAGCACATGGATGTGCACACCCTGCAGCTCTGGTCGGCTCCATTCCTGTTCGGCTCCTTCAATGCCCAAGGCTGCCATCTCTCCTTCTCCACTTCCCCTCCCAGCTAGGTACAAATGTCACCTCCCCTGTAAAATCTTCCCTGACACATTTCCCTTGCCCTAAGAAGTTAAATAATCAATCATTATAAAATTTTCACCCCTTGACATGTTTTTTAATCTATGTATCTGTCTCTTGCATGAGACCATGAACTTTGCCAGGGTAGGAGTTGTGTCTTACCTCTCTGTCCCCAGATTGGGTCAGGTCAGAGTACGGTGTCAGCATCTAGGAAAGGTTTGTGGAGCTAATAAAACAATGACAACAATAACAATAGCTAATATTTATTGAGAACTGATTGCTTGCCAGGGATTCTGCTAAGCACTTCACACACATCAGTTTGTGTAATTCTCCCAGCTCAGGCACTCTTGTAAAGAAACCAAGGCACAGAGTTTTACTTGTGGCCACACTGCTAGTAACTGATGGGCCCAGGCCAGTGAGCAGAGCTGTAAGCATCGTGCAAATAGTCTTTCAGATGGAAGCTTCTCCCCAGAGGTTATTTGTCTGCTCCTGAGGACGTTTTTCTCAGGGCCTCTCAGATCATTTTGATAAGCAGTTGCTGCCACCAGGAGTTACTAACTCCAAGGGACAATGACTCCATTTGTAGGTCACAGAAATCTTAATGTGCCCCTAGTCTTCTCAAACTATCTGAGCAACCACACTGGCTGTTCCTCTGAATTCCCCACCATGGGCAAGCAAGTCCCAGACCCAAGAGTCCCACCACCCACAGCCCATTTCCCTGATGGGACAGAAGCATCCCAGACTCAACATATCCTGTGTGAAACTGCACCTAAAGGGAGATATTAGATAAAGACTCTGACCTCTACCAAGGTTAAAGACTCAGGAAAGAGGTCTGGGCTAGGTGAGGACATGTGGAAGTCATCAAAGTAGTGTAAGCCAAGGGTGTGGATCAGATCACCACGGAGGAAAAGCGGTCAAAAGAGGAGGAGAGAGTCAAGGATGGAGACTCCAGGAACCAGATGTTTAAGAAGGAGTATTAAGAAAAACAAAAGATGAAGCCACAAGAGATTCCTCTCCTCCTCATGAATCTCTCTGCTCACACCTCTCCTTTCTCCATCCCTACTCCAGGACATGACAGGAGGAGGTCTCCAAAAGGCAAGCTGGATCATGGCCCTTCCTGCTTAGACCCCCTGGCAACTCCCCATGACCTCAGCCATGTTTCTCAAGTCTCTGGACTTACCCTACAGCGATAACTTTAGGCAGCACACAGACTTAAGTGCTGCACCAAATGCTGTCCTCTTTCTCCTCTCACCATCCACTCATTCACGCATCCTTCAAAACCAGGGACAAATGTCACCCTTTCTACATAGTCTTCCCTTGCTCCAGCAAGTCAGAGCAGTAAGTATCACTGACCAACAGAATAAGAGACCATTCTGGATTTTTTATCTTTTAAATTAAAGTCGCCACAAAAACAATCCATTCTGTTGATTTTCAACGTGAAAAAACAAAGTCCCAGTTTGGTGCTCATGAGTCTTCCACACTCTCTAACACTGTTCATTTTTTTTTCTAACAAAGAGAGAACTGCCTCAGAGCCTGTGGCTCTCCAGCTATCTAACTTGAAGATAACAGCATCGGGGGTTTTTGCTACCTTTGTTTTCTCCATTACCCTCTGCTTAGTGTAAGCAATACCCGTGTCTTCTTTAGTCACTTATTCAGCAAGTACTTCTCCAGTCAACAATTGTTTATTGAGCACTGTATTCATTTCCTATGGATGCTATAACAAATTACCACAAACTTGGTGGCTTAAAACAACAGAAATGTATTATCTAACAGTTCTGGAGGCCAGACTCTGAAATGAGTCTCACAGGGTTAAAATTAAGGTGTCACCAGGTTTGGGGGCCTTTTCTGAAACTTTTAGAATCGCATTTTTGCTCCTGGCCCCTTCCTCCACCTTTAGAGCCAGTAAAGTAGCATCTTGCTTCAGTCATCACACTGCTTTCTTCTAATGTGGTCAAATCTTTTCCCGCCTTCTTTTTACAAGGACACTTGTGATTACATTTAGGGTCCACCCAGATAATCCAGGATATTTTCTCCATCTGAAGATCCTTAACTTAATCACATCTGCAAAGCCTCTTTTTGTGTCATAGAAGGTAACATTCACAGGTTCCAGGGATCAGGATATGAATATTTGGGGGTTACTGGGAGAAGGACTATGGAGCCTCTCACAAATGTTTACTGCAAGCCATACATGATGTCAGAGTTGGGGTGCATCTGTGAGTCAGGCAGAAAAAAACTCCCTGCCTTTGTGGAACTCACATGACTACTAGGAGAAGAGACAACCATAAAACAATCAATGCAGGAAATAAGTCATATCACTAAGGGTATCTGATCCTAAACCAGGGGAAGTGAGAAGCAGTTGGGGGCCCAAACTTCACCTGCACGTAGACTACTTGTGTACCTAATCTTGACTCGTATTCCCACATCTTCACAATAAAATAAAGAAAAAGAAATAAGTGCATGGCAGTAGGTGATAAGTGCTATGGGGAAAAAAAAAAGTAGGGTAGTCAGGAGAACTGGACAAAGAAGAGAAGGCAGAGGGAGCTGATCACAATACTAGCGGGTCAGAAGAGACCTCGAGAGGGTGTTATCTGAGCACCTCAAGGGAATAATTCATGCAGATATGTGTGGGAGAAGAATATTCTGGGCGGAGGGAAAAGCTAATGGCGATGAAAAATGTTTCCCTTTAAAATAAGCATATTCCCAATGGAATATTATTCAGCTATTAAAAGGAATGAAATACTGGTTTATGGATGAAGCTTGAAAGCATTGTGCTAAGTGAAAGAAACTAGAAGACGTGAAAGGTCATATGTTGTACAATTCCACTTATATTAAATACTCAGAAAATATAAAATAATAGGGACAGGAAGCAGATTGTGGAAAGGAGGAATGGAGACAGATCGTTTAATGAACACTGGGCTTGTTTAGTGAACAGATTGTTTAATGAACACTTTCAACACAGTGAAAGTGTTTGGAACTAGATAGAGGTGGTGGTCGCACATCATGGGGAACATACTAAGTGCCATTGAACTGTATGCTTTAGACTGGTTGTTATGCTAATTTTATCCCCCAAAAATTCAAAAAATAAATTTATTTAAATAAAAAGAGTGAACTGACTTAAAGAAAAGTAATAAGTGAAACTATTTTTTTTTTTTTTAAAAGCAAGAGGTACTGATCATAGAAGTCAGAGGAGTACAGGTTTATGACCACCCTGGGCAACATGGTGAGACCTCGTCTCTACAATAAATCAAAAAATTAGCTGAGCATGGTAGCACACGCCTGTAGCTCCGGCTACTCAGAAGGCTGAGGTGGAAGGATCGCTGGAGCACAGCAGGCTGATGCTGGGGTGGCCGTGAGCATGCCACTGCACTCCAGCCTGAGTGAAACTTTTGGGCTGAAGTGAAGGGTGCAGGGAGAGCAGAGGTGATCAGAGGCACACAGGACACTTGGGAAACTGGCTAGCAAGGAGCTATTTCTCATCTTAAGTGGCAGTATAAACATGAGTTTTTGCTTTCTCATTTTTTTAAGCCACAAATGTCTTTTATACATTCTTCTATAGTGCACAGTTTTTTAAAAATCATGAAAATGATGAGCCAGTGGTAGCACAGGTGTTGGATGGATGTTCACAGCATCCTAAAAGCAACCTGGTATTCAATGGAATGCCCCCAAGGTGCAAATATTTCTCTGGCTCTATCCCCTGCCCTCTCCACAAAGGCAACCCCAAGAAATGATCAGCCAGGCACCCCCAGAGGGGATGCCCTGGGAATGTCCCCTCCAGGTCCATCTCTGGCTCACACAGCCGCAGCCACCATCTAGCAGACTGAGAAACTGTTGTAGTGCCTTCTCTCCTGAGGCAGGGCCAGCTCAGGGTGGAGAAGGGGCCTGGATCTGCAGGATTCCTGAGGTACTTACTCTGCAGGCTGAAGGAGCCTCATTGAGACTGGCTGGAAGCTGGAATTAGCAGGAGGAGGAGTTGAAACAGAACTGATTGTTAGAACACTGTTTTGTCCTCCTCCAGGAACAATCCTGGAGGAATCTTCCCAGCCATTTCTGCTCATATCTCTGACCAGACTGGCAGGTGTTTGTTTGACAAACTCTGTTGTCCAACAGCTCTGTGGTTAACTGATGGCATGTACTCAGGAATCTGACAGTTGTCTTTTGTTCTGTTTTAATAACATCACTAAAAATACATTTTTATTTGCATTTATACAAAAGTAATAAATATTGTATTAGGAATCTTGTCTGCAAGTGGCAAAAATCTAAATAAATAAATATATCTGGGCTCACATAACTGAAAAGTCCAGCAGGTCTCTTCATCAGATATGGCTGGATCCAGGAACTTCAAAGACAAGATCAGAACTCTCAGTTCCCTCTCTCATACGTATTTTCCCTCGTGTTAGCTCCATTCTCAGACACACTTACCCTAGAGTGCTAGAAGCCCTAAACATGACCCCTGAAAGAAAGAGAGCTTCTCTCTTACAAGTATTCCAAAAAACCAAAGTTAATAAAAGGGCTTGCCCTGAACATACTTGGACCATGGGACTTCTCTTGAACCATTTACTGTGGCCAAAGGAATGAAATACTGTGATTGGCCAGGCCTAGAAAGTGTGTTTATTTTAGAATTGGGGGAGCCGTGCTCAGCTCAAAAATCACATTGAAAGAATAGGGTAAGGAATGACTACCCAAGAGCCACCTGTGTTTAGCACAAACAACAGATTCCTGCTCTACACTATAGAAAATTAGAAAATTTCAGAAAAGCACAAAGAAGAAAATAAAGACCAGTCATTATATCAGCATGACAGGCTCCCATGATATATTATCTGAGCCATCTTTTCACATATGTAGGAACCCAATTCAGCTCAGGGGATTTCTCAACCCAGACATGTGAAAGTGATTAAAATTCAAAGATGAGAAAGTGAAGAAAAGTAAAGGAAGCTTTGATGAGACAGTAAGGCTGGCTACCCGTGGTTCTCTGCCAACCTCCCGTATTCAGTCCCCAGATCGCTGCCAATCTCAGAACACATTTCTACCTCCTTGAATACCTCCAGCCACTCATCCATCCTTCATCATTTGTTCATCCATCCATCCATCCATTTACATAGCCACCAGTTAGTCTGTCTATTAGTCCATCCATCTGTCTGTCTGTCCATCCATCCATCCATTCATGCATCCATCCATCCATCCATCCTACCAGTCACCTATCCCATAATTATCTTTTTTCTTTCTTTTGGAGACAGAGTCTCACACTGTCGCCCATGATGGAATGCAGTGGTGCAGTCATAGCTCATTGCAGCCTCGAACTCCTGGGCTCAAGCAATCTTCCTGCCTCAGTACCCCCAAGTAGCTAGGACTACAGGCATGTACCACCATACTCAGCCAATTTTTTTTTTAATTTGAAGAGAGAGCCTCTGATCTTGCTATGTTGTCCAGGCTGGTCTCAAACCCATGGACTCAAGTGATCCTTCCACCTTGGTCTCCCAAAGTGCTGGGATTACAGACATGAGCCACCACCATGCCCAGTTCAAAATTATCTTTTAAGTTCAGAAGTCAGACTACCTGGTTCAAATCTAAGTTCCAACACCTTTTAGCTGTGTGACTCTGGGATAGTTACTTAACCAGTCTGTGCCTCAGTTTCCTCATCAGTAAAGGGGGGGCTGGTAACAGCAGTTTTTACTGCATTAGATTATTTTGAGGATAAAATAAGGCAGATCCCAAGTGCCAGGGTGAGGGACTGACTCATGAGAGATCCTCAGCAGAGTTTTCTAGTGTTGGGTTTTTGGGGGGTTTTTCCCCCTAAGATTAGGTATCCCTGCATCCAACATTAGTAAGGCTGCCTACAGGCTGAATGGGTTAAGGCTGGCAAGCACTGCCAACTACAGTTTTCTCTTCTGTTGCCCTAAAGGCAGATTCTGAATGCAAAGAACTGTTAGGACCACAGGGAAATGTCCTCTGGGACTTCCTAATTAAAAAGCTACTGTCGCTTTATTTTTTATTTTATTTTGGGGGGAGTTTTTAATAGTCATGGGATCTTACTTTATTGGCCAGGCTGGTCTTGAACTCCTGGCTTCAAGGGATCTTCCCTTCTTGGCTTCTCAAAGTGCTGGGATTACAGGCATGAGCCATCACGCCCTGCACTGAAGTTTTTAGTAATAATAATATGTTACGTTGATGGGCAAAATGTTCAGCTGCTCTGAATGGACTGAATGAAAATAGCCTTTCTGAACATCTGGTCTAAATACTCAGTGTGATTCAGAATATCAAAGATGTACAGTAAGTTATCAGAAACGTGTATCTCTAGAGTTTGTGATCAGAGACCCAATTCAGATATGAATGGGAATAGGATCATTCAGACTTAAATAAACTGGATTGAAAAGATGCAATAATAATAGTAATAATCATAATCATAATAAAGACAGCTCAGGCTTTGCAATTCCTAAAGGTCCTCAGGGAAGTTCTCTGGTGTCTGCTGGCTTAAGATTGGGCACCTGAGAAATCACCATGCTGAATGTCTGGGGAGCCCCATGTTCATGCAGATCTGGAAAGTGGGGCAAGCAACTGCCAGCCTAACCTTGACAGACAGTTTGTGGAAACTAATGGACTTGCAGAACATCTTGGGAGCCAAGGGGGTGTCCTCAGCACATCCTTCATTGTGGCAGAGATGGTGAGGAGGATTTGGGAGGTTACTAGCAGGTTCTCCAGATGGAAAACTGGATTGGCTGTCTGGATCATAGCTTGAGATCTTAGAAAAATGTTCTTAGAGTCAAGTGTGGTGGTGAACACCTCCCAACTACTTGGGAGGCTGAGGCGGGAGAATCTCTTGAGTCCAGCCTGGACAACATACAAGACTGTCAAAAAAGAAAGAAAGAAAAGGGAGGGGGAGGAAGAAGGAGGGGAGAGGAAGAAAGGGGAGGGGAGGAGAGGGGAGAAAGAAGGAAGGAAGGAAAGAAAATTATATAAAAGAATTGTGTTCTTGGCCTCTGTGAGTGACAGATGTAGTTCATGAAATAAGTTGCCACCATGGTGGCCACGAGCCAGCCAGTTTGCTCTGCTGCGTCTGAGAGGCAGGAGAGATAAGGAATGGAGCAGAGCTTGAAATGGGGCCTGAGTCATGGCATGGGCCTGAGCCAAGGCCAGAGGAGGACCCAACTCAATCAGAATCAAGGGTCAATCTGTGATCAGGATCAGGGTTCAACCCAGACCAGGGCCAGGACCAGTGCCCAGGTCTCTGGTCCTGACGGTCTTGCCTCACTATTAGACTTTGAATAGAAGCTGCAGGCTGCTCCCTCACCCTCAGGCATCCCTCGAGGTGACCCCAACATTCTCCTGGACCCTTCCCGCCACTTATGCTGCACTATTTGCAGCCCTCTTCCTTTGAAGCCTGGGCACCAACACACCACCCTCTTCCACCCTTGCCCACAGTACCCACTATCACACAGGGCCCTGCTCACATCCCCTGAGGACTTTGGCCCCTGATGCCCTGTTTTCTTCTCGTATTCGTGTTTTTCAGTTGCGGCAGACACCCCGGCTCACACTGACTTCAATAGAGGGGGCTGGGGGAGATACTGTGACGCACTTAAATGAACCAGGCAGAGGCATTTAGTTTTTTGTTTTGTTTTGTTTTGTTTTTGTATCATCATCAACCCTAATATTTATTTATTTATTTTTTAAAATTTTAATCAGTTTTTTACTATGATATTGTGGGGTACAGTTAAGGGTTAGGTATACAAATATGCTTCATTCAGGCACCCTTGTTGATAAGAGGTGTCTCCCCATCCCCAGACAGATATTTATTACCATTAATCCCATCTCCCTTCCCCTCCACCCCATAATATCCCACCACTGTCAGTCATTTTCTTATAGTATTATGTTGGATGTTCAAGGTCCACTATAGGAGTGAGAACATGTGATACTCAGATCTTTGTTTCTGTGAGAGGTCACTCAGTATTATAGACTCTAGTTCCATCCAGGTTGCTGCAAAATTCTTGATTTTGTTCTTTTCTATGGCTGCATAGTATTCCATTATGTATATGTACCACACTTTTAAAATCCAGTCCTCTTTTGATGGACAGCATGGTTGCTTCCCGGTTCTTGCTATTGTGAACAATGCTGCGATAAACATACGTGTGCAGGTATCCTTTTTATAGAGTGATTTGAGTTCTTCAGGGTATATTCCCAGTAGGGGGATTGCGGGGTCATATGGGAGGTCAATATTTAGAGCTTTTAGGAATCACCATACTGTTTTCCACAGAGGTTGCACTAGTTTGCACTCCCACCAACAGTGTAGAAGTGTTCCCTTTTTGCCATACCCTCTCCAGCAACTGTTATTTTTTGAGTTATTGATAATTGCCATTCTGACTGGAGTTAGGTGGTATCTCAGTATGGTTTTGATTTGCATCTCCCTGATGATTAGTGAGGTTGAACATTTTTTCATGTGTCTGTTGGCTGCTCGGATGTCTTCCTTTGAGAAGTGTCTGTTCATATCTTTTGCCCATTTTATAATGGAGTTGTTTGTTTTTTTCTTTTCAGCATGTTTGAGTTCCTTGTAGATCCAAGATGTTAAGCCTTTGTCAGACCTGGAGTTGACAAATACTTTTTCCCAGTCTGTAGACTATCTCCCTGCTCTCTTGATGGTTTCTTTGGCTTTGCAGAAGCTTGTCAGTTTAATGAGGTCCCACTTGTCTATCTTATCTCTTATGGGCCTGTGGGTTTTCGGGTTTTGT